>NW_016157812.1:59338-125491 GCF_001687245.7 Rhagoletis zephyria | reverse complement strand
GCCCTAACCGCCAAAATAACGTAAGCGACATTTTTTTCAAAATTTTCTTTTTGATGCAGAAATATTCCTAGAGCATCTAGGTACATTTCTGCATCAAAAATAAAATTTTGAAAAAAATGTCGCTTACGTTATTTTGGCGGTTAGGGCTCGATATAATATTCACATATTTATATGCATATGTACATATGTACATACAATTATTAACATACTTTCGTACATAATCTATTGACATACATTCCCACATTTTTATGCACATAAATGCATGTGTTGTATAGTGCGCTCGGAGCGCTCGCTCCTCGCTCACTCGTCTTACCTAGCAGAGCGAGTATGCAGACAGCTACTCGCCTCGTACTGCGAGCGAGGCAACACACAACAACCTCGCTCGTTTAATAGGAGCGCGAGGAAACAAGCAGCGCTCGCTCGTTTGGCGAGCGAGGCAAACTTCTCGTGCCTCGCCTCATTGCTGCTACGAGTCGAAACGATGAAGCGTTTGTTGTTGCAGATACCGCATTAAGTACTGCTCTTCACTGGGATCTGCGATGTGCTACGCGTAAGTAGTGTTTGGTTCGCGTATGTGCCTGCGCCTGCAATGCACTCGAAGCGGTTGTGACTCAAATTGAGCCTAAATATGTAAGTAACGCAATGACCTGAGCACTGCTGTGATATATGACGGTTTGAAGAGAAGATTATCAGCCAACACCAGTTCCCATAACAGCGGTGTCGCATCGAATATGCCTGTCGGCAGGAATGCCAGCAAGTTAGCTGAGAGATCGAGCTTTATGAGTTTATGCCGCGCTAGCAGCAAATCTACGGGCAGCTCGGTTAACAGATTCAACGACAAGCTTAGTTCGGTGAACTCTGTTAGTGTGGAAAAGAGTTTTTCCGGAAGGGTTTGCATAAAATAACCATCCAGCAGCAGTTTATTTAACTTGGGTGTGTCACTAAAGTGTGCGCTTGTCAAGTTACGTAACGCAGCGTTCACGATCTCGTCAATATCGATAGGGTAGACGCGCACCAGCAGTGGTTCCAGGTTGAAAAGCATCTGGAAGACTTCCACGGGAAAGGCGATCATATAAGGCTGACAAATAATAACTAATCTCAGTTGCCTTAGCTCACTTAGGTGGTTAAAAAGTGTTGGCGGTACGGCGCTCGCTGCACCGTTCGCATATTCAACATCCAGTCGCAAGCGCTGGAGGCCCTGCGCTGTGCTCATGTAGCTGAAATCAGTGCGCCGTAGTATTTCAGGCAAAGCCAAACAATTCTCTAACTTATACTTAGCTTTTTTGTGCAGAAATCTGTAAGGCAAAGGTTCGTTTTGCGCTGTTTGTTCTTCTATGCTTGGTTCACAGCTTATTGAGAGCCGCGTCGTGCTTGAGACTGTGCCGCTGTCGATTAACAGCATCATACCATTCATGTAACATTTAATCACATAGCCTCTGCATTGACACCGTCCGTCATAGCAAGTGTGATAACCGATGCGTGCGCTGTCAAAAGTTGCTGGCGTAGTGGAAATGGATTCGATTGTTGGCGCTACTGCTTCCGATTCGGCCACTGTTTTGAGCACTAAAAATCGCGCGAGCAGCCAGCACACGTAGACAAGGCCATGATAACGCTTTAAGCAGTTTGCTTTGTGTGAAAATTTGTGATTTCATGGTCTCAATGTTTTTTCTATAGTGCTTTCACCCTAAAGTTGTCGCTTCGTTAAACATAACATTAACATAACTTCATTCCACTAACAGATTAATTTTGCTACTAAACTATATTTTTATTACAACAAAAGAACTTATACATATATATAGGGATAATTGTTGCGGTACAAAGCAAAGCTTTTAATCTTAAAATAAAGTTGAATTAAGAGCAGAGTGAGTCTGTTTGGTTCTCTCATCCCTAGTCCAGTACGAAATTGTAACGTACCGCATGAACAGTGGCCAGTTACGTCTCTTATCAGAACCATGACTTAGTGCTTAGCCAGCTGGATAAGATCTTTTCACCTTCTGTGGAAGAGGAATATCCAATATGGGTTTGCAATTTTGAATGACGGGGTCTGCGACCTGCGCTCGGTGAGTAAACTAAAGCCGTCTCTCCCAGAGCTGTCCACAGGTTGAAACAGGAAATCTTAAGCCTTCAATTTAAAAAGAGATGACCCTTAAGGCCATCCCAGCCTATGAAACAGTTGCCTGCAGACGACAACTTCACAGCCTCTACTCTCCGTCTTTGAGGGCGTCGTTGATGACAATGATGATTCAGAGAAAGGGTGCGACAAAACCCCCTGATAGGCACGTATTTTCACAGTAAAGTGGACCAAACTTCGGTACGGCGGATCTGTCGCGGAACATGCAAGGTATGCTGAGAGAGATTCAATCGCTACCCAGGAAACTTGTTACCTATATAAAAGTCAATTAGTCTCGTAACATGGTCTAAAGTGCTTTAAAGAAACATCACAGCTTTTTCTCGCCTTGGGAATAATCATTACCTTCACATTCTTCTAAGTTCTCGGGATATACATGATTACCGCTGGCCTACGCAGCACGATAAGGTGTGAGTTAGCCAGCAAGATGACACCTCCACAGTCCTTTGAAGTTGTACAGGAATAATATAATCTAACCCCGGAGACATGAATGGTTTAAAAGAGCTAATCGCCCGCATCAGTAGTTAACCAAAGAAACAGTGCAAATCTACCAACCGAAAACCAGCTCAGGGAAATGCGAAAAACGTAGAAGCTTAAGCAATTTTTCTCCACCCATCACCTAGTTGCCCAGATCATCGCTCAATTTATTTTAAGGCAATAGGCGTCTATCGTCTGCTAAAGTTCCCGATTGTATTGCAATTCATTCTTCCTAGCTTTATTTAAAATAAACTCTGAGTATCGAGATCTCCATATTCCACCAGTTTGGTTTCACTTTGCAAAAGAGCACACGCTTTCGTTGACGCTGTTACATAGATTCTGTTGTGAACTTCTCAACCAGATAATCAATCGCGCTTTCGGTAAGACAACAGCTTTTCGCGTGGGCTTCTGTGTGTAACTTCTGCAGTTTCCTGCTGTAGAGGTTAAAGTTTCTTCAACTGAAATTCATAAAGGGAATACTTCTACGACGATCTTCCTGCAGAAACTTTTAATCAACTTTGTTCCAAAACATAATGAGCATCAAGGCCAAGTCCTGACTCGGAATAAAATCAATAAGTGACTCGTCGCTTTCGTTTATGAACAAGTTTGCCAAATTCGCATGCATGTTTTCCGACGTTTCGCCTCGGCATAGATCAAATTCATGATGAAAATTGGGGGTTCATTATAATCTATACGCGGATACTAGCTAGCATTGCCCAACGCTGACTTCCAGACTACAAGTGGCGATGTCAGCTTTGCTGAAATTAGGAAAAATAAATGCTTTTAGTGTATTTCTGGTTTACCTGCTTATTTATGAAGAAGGATCAGCTTGCTGATATGGCATTACTGCACCAACATGGCTGCTATATTAGAACGTCATCGGGTCCTACCTGTTTAAGTTGCATAATAAGTCTTTCTAAATTCATCCTGTAGTACTTACTCTATCAACGCAAATTTGACGTGCTCGTTTACTGTGACCAACATCTCTCTTATAAGACCCTGTCCTAGAACCATACGATACTGATGAGTGATCTCTCAGTCCAAGTAGCTTCACCAATGCTTTCTCTGAAAGGGGAGACTTACGTCCTACATTCGCTTTGCCGTTACTGCCAATTGCGGCGCTTAATGTAGCTCAGAGGATTCGCGATAGCTCAGCAGCAGCTAGTGTTGTAGGCCCAGGCATCCAGATATCCCTACGGTACGTATGTTTTGTCTAAATTCTATGAAGAGATACAAATAATATTTACAAACCCTAGAGCTGTTATTTCAGCATGGAGATAATGTTCAATAAGCACAATGTGATTCCGGTCCTCTTAAACCTCTCAACACACCACGCCCTTAAACAAAAGGCTATTTGTTTCCACACACACTCTCCCCGATCGGATTCAGGCGTACAATTAATCGATAAAGCAAATCCGCAAATCTTGTTAGTATCAAATACAAGCAATTCATTAAAATAATAGCTGTCATTCATTTTCGAACGGCGATGTTAAGGAGAGAGAGCTGTATGCAATAGATCGCACTTTAAGATCACCACATGATCACTAGTGATCGCTAGCAGAACACACACGCACACACAGAGCATTCGATCGATGGCCACCAACCAAGCGACACGAGTCGGGGCGCGCAACTAGAAAAGTACCAAGCAAAAGCATTTACAATCAAGCGAGGTGTAATGGATGCTTTATTAATAACAGGCGACAACGATCGCTCTAAAACCTACAGCACAGATACGAGTAGATGGCGATCGACGGTGTGTGGCGACAAACAAGCTTTGGCAAATTCAAATTAAGTACATGCCTAGGAAGTTTAGGCGAGGGAGGGGAGTACGGAAGAATTTAGGTAGTGTAGGACAATTGACGCGGAGCAGAAAAGCCGCTTAAGACGACTAAAGCTTACCAGCACGATCTCTGAAGGTAGGTAAGTGTGTATATGTAAGGTCGGCACTGCGAGTGATCATGTAGTGATCTGCTCATATTGCAGCGGTGCGAGCGGCAGTTGCGGATGTAAAAACATTTTTAGCCGATGAAGATGAACAGCAGTCGAACTGCAATCGAACCACGAGAGACGGGAAATGACAGAAAAAAGTAGGAACCGCATGGCAAGGTGTCGTTAGCGGGGCAGCATGTGCGTGAGTGGCTACAGCGCCTGCCGTGCCATGTGTATATGCAACTGAGCCTACAAATGAATTACCAGATTAATGGACAGCATAAATCACATTATCGCTTCCCTACGCAACACCACAACACAACTGGCGGGTAATGTATACCTGTAAGAAAAGCAACCACGACGTGCAGATTAAAGTACTTCGCAGAGTGAAGATCAGTGGTCAGCGCGCACAGAACACAATGTTGCGCGGCACACATACATATGGATGGGCCACACGTGCACACACATACTCATTCATTTAAATGGGCTTTCCTCGATCGGCAAGATTGGCAACGCAAGCGCCCACAGCTAAGGTGGGGTGCCACGCGTGCGTTGCTTGTAAATGGAGAAGCGAGAATTTATTGAACTGTTGCTGACTAAAAAGCCTTCCACCAACAGCTGCTGGTTGAAACTGAATCATCGGCTACGCTGGCGATCGTTCGTCTCTCATACATACATACGCCCGCGCCTCGCTGATCACGCTACGCATCTCAAACATTGCCTGTTGTTGGTTTTTTATACCCGAGCGCACTTGTGCACAAGGGTATATTAATTTTGTTCACATAACGGTTGTTTGTAACAGCCAAAACGAATCGAGATAGATATAGACAAATGTATACATAAATGATCAGAATGAAAAGAGAAATCGATTAAGCGGTGACTGTCTGTCCGTCCGTCCGTCCGTCTGTGCACACGATAACTCGAGTAAAAATTGAGATATCTTAACGAAACTTGGTACGTGTACTTCTTTCGGGCGTAGGACGGATGGTATTGAAAATGGGCAAAATCGGACAATAACCACGCCTACCTCCCATATAACGGTAATTTTCAGAAATACGAAAACTGCGATATTTTAGTAACTACTGAAGATTATTCACTCAAAATTGATATTTACAATAATTTTTAGACGAAAAATAAGAATATTATAAATTTTTGGAAAATGGGCGTAGCCACGCCCACTTATGGTTACATGTGTATATCTTGGTAACCGCTACACCAATTTCTTCCAAACTTGGCACAGTTGTTGGTCCTGGTACAGCATACCAAATGGCCGAAAATTTTTAAAATCGGACAATAACCACGCCCACATCCCATATAACGGTAATTTAGAGAAATACAAAATCTTCGATAAATCATTAAATATTGAAGCTAATTTATTCAAAATTGATGCTTGCAACAATTCTTTACCAAGAAATACGTTTATGGTAAAATTTTGGAAAATGGGCGTGGCACCGCCCACTTATGATCACATATAAGTATATCGGTAACCGTTCTACCAATTTGTACCAAACTCGGTATGGTTATTGTACTTGCCACGTGTAAGCAAAACGTTGAAAATTATTGAAATCGGACTAAAATAACGGCCGATTCTCATATAACGGTAAATTTAAGAAATGCTTGAAACTTCAATATTTCGAAATTGAAGGACGCTAATTTACTCAAAATTGATACACCTCGGCTTACCATCTAGCGGAAGGTTTCGGAAGGGTGAAAAAACATATATTTAATACTTGCGCCGGGTATTTAATGTTCGGCCCCGCCCGAACTTAGACTTTCTTACTTGTTTTTGTTGTGTTGTTGCGGCTGTTCTTATTTTTCGCTATGTTCAGCGCATGCAAATGCTGCACAATGACAAATCACACCTTCTGCATTTGTTGAACAAAATAAATCTCGTAATGAGTTACGATAAGACGATGATTTCGACAGCTAAACAAATCACCTGCAATTGATCTTGCAGAAATGCGTCCAAGCGCACACACAAACACACTCGCTAGAGTTTGGCCGCTACGCTGTGGCTGCCTGCTTCTTTGTTGATTCTTTTGTTGTTGGTTTCAAAAGCCTGTATGCCTCGGCTTCCTGTTTGTTGTGGTCTGCAAATCACTTGCGGCAGATTTTAAGGTGCTGGCGTCCCAGAGTCCAGAGGCGATCTTGAATGATGGCTTGCATTTGGCATTCTGGAGCAATCGCTGGACGCGTCAGCGTTGTCGCGCAGAAGAAGTTTGGCGAAAATAAATGGGTTTTTGGTGGTGGTCGGGAGAGGTGTGCGAAATGTGTGTGTTGAAAAACGTGTGCACTTCATGACATTTATTGGCTGCTTGTATTTAGCGAAGTAAAAGGGGATTATACGATTGAATATAACTATTATTATCCAATATGTGTTTAAAAGTCCTAGAAAGGAAAGCAAATAAAGAATTGCTTAAGTTAGCGATTTGAAAAAGATTAGTCGAATAAAAATTTGGTTAGACATCAATGCGTTAACGAAGACCTTACATCGTGAGTTTGTGAGCAAAGTTGTCCGCTCGGCCCTTTTTGAAGCTAAGAGATGCATTTCAAGAGCCACTGGCTTTCCTTTGACCCGATTTAAGGGCACTGGGAAGTTTATGCCGGCTTTTAGTTAAGGTGTGAAAAATAAGAACGGTGTAATCCTATAATCCCAAGCGAGTGAGAGAGGGCTAGCAGCTGGCACAAAAGTTCAGTCCAGCTAATCATGGATGGCGCTTAGTTGATTGGTTGGTTGGTTGGTTTGTTTCAGTGCTTCGCAGTACTACTACTATACAATTTACGCGCTTGGCGCCATTTTGATGCACTTTCATAGGAATGCTAAATACCTATGCATATCGTCGATGTTTTTGCAAAACTGCGCATTGACCAGTTGCAAAACCGCCTAAATCGCCGTTGTGGCAAAAATGAGATTTGGTAACCCTGAACTCCAGACATCGAGATTTATGAATAAAAATTATTATTAAAACAACAGATTTGTAAAATAACAGCTAGAGAAAATACCGCCTATCCAGGAAATGCCTTCAAAGAATAAACCGTTTTTCGCTCTCCTATAAAGTTTGAGTGCCGTAAGATAGGCGGCAATTGGGCGATGGGCGGTTTTGCAAAAACATCGACGATATTTAGTTTTCTCGGTCAAATTATCACGATTTTCAGATGAATTTGATCCTGAAGTATATCCTGTTATATCTACTAGAATTGTTTGTATGTGCCTTCCTAGTGCTTTGTGCCTATTAGCCGCTAGACCTTGGCATTCACAAAGGAAATGCTGGATACTTTCTTCGCTATCTTCTAGTTTACTGCCTCGGTAAGCTCTTGCTTATATGGGTACCTCATTCTCTCTGCATATTTGCCTATGAAGCAGTGGTGTGTAGTGGTTCTACAATTCTAAATACTTTTGCCCTTGATCAATTAAGCAAGTCTAGTGGCTTTGTCTGCTAATAGTCAGGCCAGAGTTGTGTATTTTGCATCACTGACCTACTCAGCGAAATTCCAGCAAGTTCCGCTCACACCTCCATGTATGTCCACATGATCCCACAGGGGGGGTTATCCTCCTCCGTCAAAGTCAAACCTCATCAAGCAGCTTGGTGTTCCACGGTCCGAGCGGGATAGGATTCCCCTGATAGAGATATGTCTGTCTATCCCAAGTGTCCTCTGACGCTGTTAAATTAACCCTTTGTATCCAAAAACTTCCTCAACAGAGGCAATGAAATGAGGTTTTGCTAAGCTTGGGTTAGGTAAGGTAAGCTGGCAATCCATTATGTAGCTTTGCTGAGACCATTAAGGTCCATAGCGTTACCAGATAAACTACAATCACTTTAGGTGATTAATCTCTGCGTATCAGGTTTAATGTTGAAAAACATCGCAGTCGTCTTGGCAAACTTCAGCACCTTGTTATACCCTACCTTGGCGACGGATAAGGTAGAAGACCTGCTCCCAGAAGAATAACGCGCAGTCATCTAAGGGCAGGATACTCGCAGAATATGCTTCACTGTCTGCTTTTTCGACGACCCACCAATAGCCTAGTGTTCTCCTTCTTGACGGAAAGGAGAAACTTCGTGAGCTTCATGTCATATGCTCTGCACATAGTCCTGGAAACCTCGAAGCCTTATGATTTATTCCATGCCTTCTGCGACTTCCGGATCATAGACAGGTCGAGTTCCCCTTTACTCGCTTGGGAGAAAATCGGCACCTGCTCTGTCAGCATTGTTTACCACAACGCGCCGCTTGGCAAGCCTGTCGTCCTCCTCGTTGCCTGCGACTCCGGTGTGCCACCCAGTAGTAATGTGCGTGACTATTGGTATGAAGTAAATACAAAGTTGCCCTGCACTCCGCCACACTCCTACAGGAAGGGCTGTGCGATAGTAACGCCTTTATCGCAGCTTGACTATCGATATAGAGATTAACCTGCTTATTTGCTTGGTTGCTGTTCAGTAGTTAGGAAAATGCTGCAGCAGTTTGGCAGCTCAGCTTCGCGCATACGATTGCCATCCTTACGCCCTTTTCCATCTTCGATCCGTCTGTGTCAACATTAACCGAACCAGTAATCCTTGTGCCATGACGCCAGTCTTTGAACTCTTTAGTGGTTTCGAGCTTCTTCCCAAAATGCAGACCCGGGATCACATCGTCAATCCGTCCGAGTAAAGTGGCCGTAGTACCTGCACACAAACTGGCCTGTAGCATAAAGCCTGGCGGCAGCTTTTGACGTTATATTCTTGGCCGATAGGTCCGCCGACAAGGGATGCAACAAGGTGTATGGTGCTGCCATTGGTGTAGTCCTAAGTGTCCCGTTCATGCCGATCATTGATAGCCTATATACACTTTCCAATCTCTTAAAAAATATTATCTTCTCCATTGCTAGACCAATTCCCCACGGAACAGTATCGGCCTGACTATCGTCGTCGTGATCCAGTGAGACAGGAAAGGCGATAAGCCCCAGGTGGAGCCCAGCACCTTTTTGCACGCACAGAATTCCACTGAATCCTTCTTTACCCTCTTCTCCACACTGAGGCGCCGCGACAGCTTACTACAGCGTATTTTTGCGAGGTACTTGGTGCTTTTCTTCACTTCGAAAACTAGTATTTGTTTATGAAGAGTACCAGAAATGTATTTTCTGAGTTGATACCAATCCGCATTTCGATTGCCCAAAAATGTGTCTCGTAGTACTTAGCCAAGGTTACCTCAGTTCGAATATTTCGCTTCACGGACCCAGGGCTTCGATATCGGCCTGCTTATTGGAACGCACATCGAATCAGTGGCACAAGTGCAAGCAGCAATGACCCTTTTCTCAAACAAACTAGCTAGCATTTTCAAACTGTCTTATGTTCGATTTTCCGGAAGAAGTACATCCGTCTCAATACGGCTAATTTCATTTGCAACGAAACGTTTTCCGTTCAAACGACAAATCAAAGTATTTTTGATACATTAATCATTTATCTAATAAGAAGACAAACAGCCAGAGCCACCCAGCCTGCCAGTGAGCCAAATAGTCTGCCAAAAAATCGACAAGCAGCGCACATCGCACGGAACCAGCTGTCAATTAGTTATATGCAACAACTCTTTCAGTGCTCGCCACAACGGTCGACAGCTAAGCAAGTAAGGACAAGTGAATGGATGTGCGCTTTTTTGTATGTGAAAATTTATTTTTCCAAATGCTAATTGAATGTAAGATTATTTTGACAGCAGAGGTAGCAGTGCGTGCGTGCGTACCAAGCACATACCACATATCAATATAGCTAATAAACATATCGGCAATGGAATTGCTGAACTCGCTGTGCCAGCGCATTTCTCTAACTATCTGTCTACGCATTTGTGCCGATATATGTATTCTTGTTTAGCGTTACGCTGCAAATCATGCGTTCACATGTCAAATTAAACAGCGTGTAACTATACATTTTAACCATTTGGCAACGTCAGCAGCAGCCACAGAAGCCTCAGACAAGTCACACAACCGATGAGCCAACCAACTGTTTGCCAGGTTGTGCTGGTCCACGCAGACACCCACTTAACTAATCGCATGATTAATGATTGCCAAACTGACACTTCCCAATCACCAGGCTGGCAGTCAGTGTGTGCGCTGCGCTTACCCTTACTCTTTGCAGCTCTCTCTCTCGCACCACTTCCCACTTTCCTTTCACTCTTCCCGCTTTTACTAAAACTTGCGCGTCTGTCAGAACTGATATGCTACTTGCTGCCTCAGTGAGCGCTTATTCTTCTTATTTGCTGTCAGTACTCTTACGACTTATTCAATATTTACCTAGCCAAAATTAAATTGCTTTTCAGTGAATTATTGAATGGTTTTTTCCCTCAAATTCTATACATTTTTATCTCATCGAATTCATGCATCATTACATCATGTTGCTTTGGACACAAAAACAACTCTACTTTGACTGACAAGTGCTGCCAATCGCTTACTTGTGACGCTTAAATGACAGCTGCTGACAGGTGATAGATTATGTCGTGTATACGTTGTTTTCGTTAAGACTGAAGGCTTTGATTTCATGCGCGGCGTTTCGGCGGCAATGTTGGAAGAATTTTGTGAAAAAATACGGACACAAATTAAAAGATTTCCTGGCCCCCATGTGTGTGTTTACTTACATATGTAGATACTTTTTTGTTTATTTGTTTTTGATGATTTCATTGCATGTTTGACCTTTTCTTCAATTGTTGTAGTGATGTCTTCCTTCAAGTAACAATAAAATTAACCATATTTTGTATGCCCATTATTTTTCTATTTTTTTGTATTATTTAGCTTCTTTTCTTTATTTCTGTTCCTCTTATAGCATTTTGCTTTTACAATTCATTCCATTGTTATGGAGAAATTCAATTATTGCCTCATCAAATCAGCTATACCACATTGTGGCATTCAATACGGCAATTAATCAAAGGATTGGTTACAATCGTTCGGCAATTTGTTAACAAATAGCCTAACAAAAATTAAGTCATAAGGGATAATTTTTTTTAAATTTTGTGTGTGGTAATTAATGATCTCCAAACATTTGTCACAATTTTTAAGAAATTTGGCTCAAATCCAATAAAATCTTCCAGCCTCCCCGGTCTGTGGAAAGAAGCGCTATTGAAAGAAGCTTGGGGTTCATATGCATATACGCGCATTAAAAGATTACATCAAAGTCAGAGCATAGAGATGATCGTTCTGATGCCGGTTTGACTGTCTAAAAAGAGGTGCCTTTTCACGGGCACCCGCACCTGTTTCTGCCCTCCAGCTTTGATCCGTATATGTATCCGAGACCTGGTATTTTGCGCAAAATAACTTCATGTTATGCCTTCCTAGGAACAGTAGCATTATAAACTTCCATTTGGAAATTAATTGAAGCGTCTGCTGCTTGAACAAAAATATGAAGTGGAGTCCAGCCCAAGAGCACCCTAAGGCTGCGTTTGAATAAGTTCTCATTGATCAGGTAACCGAGATCAGAGCCAAACTTCGAAGTTTGTTAAAACGCGAAATTACAGTTTTTTGCAACATTTTTAGCCACCAGACTATAGAAGAATAAGTTGCAGTAGCACGGACTATAGTACGGTATAGTCATTTTATTAATTAATAGTTAAGACCCCATGTTCGACCAAAAAGTCTTCAATGTGCTCACATGTGGTTTTGGATGAACGAGAATTCCAACTTAGTCTGTTATCGTTGGTATTTCCCAGGTATTTGGCTTCGTCGGTGTAATCAAGCACTGTTTCTCCAAGAATAACCGAACGAAGGTCCGGATTCAACTTTCTTGAAAACGCTACCAGAATAGCCTTTTGCGGGTTTATACTGAGCCCTCCATTAGCTCACCAGTTAGATACCTGCAGCCACAACATCTGCTAAAGTGCTGATGACTTTTAACTTAACAACAATTATCAGGTTTTCCGCATACACAAGAGCACCGTTACCAGCTTCCCGTAGTTTGTTTAAGAGGTCTTGCACCGAGATAGACCAGAGCAAGAGGGAAATAACACCTCCCTGTAGGTATCCTCTTATGGCTCCGAAAATATCGGAACTGTTGCCTAAGATCGATGCTATATTACGCTCACAAAGCATGGTATCGAGAGAGATCTGTTTCCCCTTGTAATAAAATCCTCTGAGATAGGCAATATTATTAAAAGCCCCGTCGATATTCAAGTAGTCACATTGAGTAAATCGATGGAACTTTAGATCGTACTAACCAAACACGGAAAAGCAGAATTCGTCGACTTCCCTTTGACATATGCAAACTGAGTATTACTCGATAGAGATCACTAAGCACGGTCTGCTAAATTTTTGTGTTTGGGCTTAAATTTCAATAGTATCCGTATATTTTCAATCGCTGATTGACATGCAGCCTCAGTGCGAACCAACCTTTGTTCCTATTTACACGCTTTGCAGACTTTGTTTCGAAGCTTTTGGTTGGTACTTATATAGTATTTTTGGAGTTTTGGTTCAATAGACCAATGTTCTGAGATGACACATGTCGATTTTTCTACCTCCAAAAACTCCCAGAAGGTTTTCCAATACGCCTCGTTCAGAGATGCTAACGAACAAGTCTTGACTTCGCTAAATGAGATCCTAGTGCTTTCAATGGCCTTGGTTTTTAACTTCTCCCTTAAAAATTTACTATTTTGTTTAAAACAAGCGGCTTACTCTATGGTCTCTCTCTCTAGATCTCCGCCCGAAAGACACTGCAGTTGTCAGGCAAATGATCTGACTGCCTTATATGCATATTCTCTGAACATAGATCCGCTCCAAATATTTTTTCCGTCCTTTTGTGAATTTTCGACTAGTCCGTAAGCATCGGTCTCGAAGGGCCGTTTACTTGAAAACTTCAGAGATAATCTAGAAGACCTCTTTAATGCTTAGTTCGTGCGAACTGAACCAGAAAATATGACATATCGGTCAGTCAGATTGCGTTAAAGCTCTGCGCTTGAAGACAACAACGAGGCTCTTTCCGCCTAGGTTTCGGCTTACTATGGTTTCGCAAACAACGAAAGAGTTGGCGTTAATACAAAAGAAGGAGTTCAACGATATTTTCTTGATCCAGAGACATTTCGCACAGTCCAAGGGGCCTATTCCAAAATTATTAAGAAGATAAGAGAAATCTAAGCTATCCAAAAGTGCCGCGATTCCACTTTAGCCGCTATGGGGTTTAGTTGCTAATCGGGGAATGAACTCCGTCGAAAGCGCTTAAATGTTTATATAATAGCTTAAAGATGGGGTGATTTATATTTTAAGGTAAGTACAAATATGTTTTAAGATAAATCTTTTTTTCGCAGGCGAATACCTACGATTTCTGCATAAGCTGCCGTGTTGAGAATGAGGAAGAATATAAGTATGTCGATTTTTTGTTCTAGTAGCACAAATTTTATAATTCTTCTCCTGTCGAACAGAGATAGCGGACGTATAACTCTCCGATCTCCTCAGTTTTATTTGGGATGACATGGAGTTTAGCCGGCAAATGCCTTGACTATTTTTTGTTTGTTTTTATTTGCTCTTCGTAAAAGGAATCTCAGCTAGGAGAATGTACCAACTGACAACAATAACTCCGAATGTAAGTACGGATGGATGTGTGGAAGATCGGTAGGTACCTTCCTAACCCAACCCAAGTCTTTCTTAACATATTTCGGCCAAATGCTTTAAATTAGAAAACTTCAGTTGAGTGTACTTGGACCCCAAAACAAATTTTGCACTTTAACAGTTTTTGGAGTATATTGTATGTATGTAGCAGCACTGCAGCCATGTGAAACTAGCAGGGTGGTCCCCAACTGCCTGCCCACTGCCAGCGGCTGCGCAAATGGGTGAGAGATCGCTGGTGTCGGCGTTGACGGCGGGCGGCTTCTGTTGTTTTACGAAGCGTTCAATTGTTGTTTACGCCTATTTAGTTAATTTTTAATGTGTCTTTATTTTTTATGTTTGTTTGTTGTTTGGCTTCTCGTTTGGTTTTTTTTTTGGCTTTTATTATCTTAAGCAAGGGCTCATCACACTATCCTGCTGTGCGGTGCATCATTAACCCATTAAACTTCCGATTTGCAGGCAGCGATAAAGTGTCAGCGCAATGTGCATGGATACACTCACACACACACACACTCGTGCTAGCCTGACGGACTGTCACACGCTCTTATATTTTCAGCATGCAACTGGTCCACTGTATGACGCTTATTTTGGGCTACACTGCATTTTCTTCACGGCGCTCATTTTGATCTCATTTTAATGACAGCTCGTAAAAGACGTATTTTCCTGTCGCTTTGTTTTACTAAAATGCTTTCGCTAGCTGCAAAGTGGAAGGTGCCTTAAAAGTATAGGGTTAGCACGGATAAAAACATTTGAAATTTTATGGCATTCCGAAATTTTCATTAACCATGAATGGATTTTTGAGGGCAGATCAAAGGCATTTGCTCTGTTGCCCCATGGGCAATGTCTGCTAAGGAATTGAGTAAGTTAGTAGTTTACTTATATCCGTACAGCGATGAATCGAAGTGTGTGCACTTCTGCCTTTAGTTGATGTGCCCACCGATGTTCCATCTTTGAAGTGATGTTGCTCCCTCTTACAAATACAATCGATATTTTCTGTCTCATCATTGACTACCATCGCCGACATAGTTCTATGGTATAGACCTCAGCTTAGAAGACAGCGTTGTCCCTTTCCAAGCTGCCTCGAAAACCGGTCTTCGGTCTTGGAAGCGTTGGCATACCAAATATGATTGTTTCCGTTCCTTTTACTAGTTGAGTGAGTTTACGAAGAGTACATTAATGCAGTGTTCGGAAGACATCTTTCATCTAAGTTGACGCGAAATTTTACCTCCTCGTCTATTCAACTAGAATTGGAAGGGTGTATCAACTCTTTATCTCACGAGCTTCCATCTAAGGTAAGATTTTCTGTAAAAAGCAAGGCTTCTATGGAGCTGTGCCTAGTATCGGCTCAATAGCCGTGGTAGAAGAGGTTCTCATCGCTAAAGGGATACCCACGTAGCCCAGAATTTAGAGTGTTTTAAACTTAGACTTCGTAGATTTCAATTTTATTTGCTACCGCCGGGAATTATAAGCGACTGATATCAAGCGGGTTTAGAATTTAATTCTTTTTAATACTTGTCTTCCGAAGTAATCTTCTGCAATGGAAAGACTAGGTGGAGAAAGATTTGGCTGAATTTGCCATTTCCAATTGGCGGCAGTTGACATGAAGAAAAAGTTTTCCCTTTCTAAATATTTTACCATCCCCACATACAGCCACCAAAATACGCTACTTGGAACATCAACCTGACCGTACCTTACTTTAGCCAACCCAAAGCAAAGAAAGCGCTTAATATTCCAGCTTAACACCAATACAAACATTCTTTGAATTTCGCTATGAACGAGCCTGTGTGAGTTCTTCTTTTGCAAGTTGAAAAAGTCGAAAGTGAATCCATCAGTAATGTCGCGATTGCCTATGCATTCGAGATGCTACATAAAACGTCGGAAAATTATGTGCGCTAACTCAAGGCGTCAATCATAGTCGAAGCCGTATCGAACTGTGCCTGCACTTTTGAAATATGTATATAAATTGCAAACATTCTTTTATCTATATTTACACAAGCTAATCGCAAAACGAATTGAGGTACGCGATCACCGATCAGTGCCTTAGACCAGTTCAGCTTGCTGGGTGATCAATGATTTGTCACGATCGCGATCGCGTACGATATGCGCGCGCTCGCGTTCGTCGCACCGCCAGCAACAATTGATTTGTCACAAGCGCAAAGCAAAAGTCAAACAGATAAGATCTCGAATCGATTTTCCATAGTCAAATCAATAAATGGTAAAAAATACCCAAGTACAAAGCTGTGGCGCTGGGCTATCGACCAGCGTTTGCTGGCCCTATCAACGAACGCTTTGGACGATGCGCGCTTTTGGGCGCTTGATAGATATTGTACGAACGTGTCGCGCATACGTGAATTGGGTGAGCGCGCCGGCGCGCCAACGGCTAAGTGGCTAAATGACTAGCGTTCTATGGTCGTTAACATACTGCTGTATGCCATACCCGTTGAGGTCTAGAATTCCAGACAGCGCTAGAACGAATTGTGGCGCTGCATTGACTGAGTTCGTTTGGTTGTGGTTGGTTTCCTTGAAAAATTGGCAAATTTCAAGAAAATCACGAAAAAGTGTCGGCGGACACGCGTCGCGTACCTTTGCGCATTATTATTGCTGTGATGTTTTTTATTATTCAACTTAAAGACAAAATCCAATCGAATCGAAATGCAAATTATACAAGCGCAAACAATAAAAATTTGTGTGACTGCGTCGAAGCGCAACGAAATGAGTGTGAAGCGAGCGGTAAGCGGGCGGTGGTCAACGGGCAATGCAAGGCGGCGGACAATGCTGATACTAAAGGCTAAAATCGCCGGCGCTGCAAATTGCTTATATGTATGCAAGAATGATTGTATGTTTTTGTGTGCCATTGGCGGCAAAGTTTGGAAATAAAATGCAAGGAAAACAACGAAAATCTGGGAATTCGCAATAAAAATAATTTAACTTCGCGCTTACGGTTCTTAAGTTTTTCTCTTTTTGTTTGCTTTGTTTTATTTTTGTAGAAAATTTGCTTACCTTTCAATTCGTTCCGGTTATTCACCGATTTCGTTGACTGCAAATCGCGCGCATGCGCCGCTCGCAAGGCGACCTGCGACGATCGTATTTGCAAGTCAAGTCATTGTTGTTGCTGTGCTGTTGATGATGACATTAACCGAGTTGTTGACAATAAAAGTTTAAGTTGTTATTGTTGGCATGCTTTTAGTGATGGATTATTGGGGCTTGGAGCTGCAGCAATGTTTTCTGTCATTGGCTTGTCGTTGCTTTTGTTAAGGATGGGCGGCTATAGTTGGCATTCAATCACGTGACAGCCGCTATGATAGGCGGATTTGTTACATTTCTTGTAACTTTGAAGACTGGAATTTCAAGTGAGAAGAAGAATACATATAAAAAAAGCTGAGAATGTTGATAAGGTGTAACGAATTAATTTAAGTTCTAACGTGCCTATGTTATTAGCTTACTTACAGTAAAGTATACTTTAAATTCTTCGATAGCTTTAGTAAACACATAGAATCCATTGTGGGAAGGATTAAAAACACTAAAAGTCACATTATCAACTCACTTTAAAGATTACCCGTCCCGTCATATGTGTTCAACATCATTCCATACATATGATATATATGTAGGAAGAGAGAAAATCAAACGAAATAACAGCGGATTGCCACAACTTCAGATTCTTGGACCTACATATGTATGGACCATTTTTATGGGGGACTTCTTCACTAGCAACATACATATGTAGTACTGGTGCTCGTATAGTATTGTATAATACCCGTCGTAGTACTGGAAGGAGAGTCGGCTAAAATATCAGAGAGAAAAGAAAGCGATTTAGACTCATTAGCTGGCATATAAAAACAGAATAGGAAGGCATTACTTCTCGTTTAGATTCGCGAAGTTTTTACGGGATGCCCTCCATTGTCGCCTTAACCTCACCTTCATAACGAAGTCCAGATGCCCCCAGTGAGGGCGCAAAATAAAATGCTCAGCAAGTAGCTCTCGCCATGAGCACCCCAATAGACACTTTCTTGAGGCATAACCTTCAACCAGGTTCTTCAGAAGGCATATATACGAACTGTATGGCGAGGTTCAAACCTCCTACTTCAACCACTGAATCCGCCACCGTATAGACAGGAAATAAACTACATTCGCTGCGAGACCGTCACTATCTTCACTAACTCCCGTTCCTTGAATGACGTCATCGGAGTTCAACAACCACCAATCGTAGAGGAGGAGCTTCAGCTGTCAAGAGGGACGCGCGTTGCTCTGGCTCAAATCGTTCTGGATACTGGTGTACGTTAAACACCTACCTATCTAGACTAGATCCTGATATGACACCCAGCAGAAGCAGGATTGAGGGTCTTTGTGATTGAAGCTTCTCGGCATCAAGGCAACATATATATATTAGATTTACATCTGGTAATTTATACAAAACGAGTTCGGTTAATATGGTTAAAAGCCTACGTATGTTGATCATAGTTAGCCGCCGTGGCTAAGTTTCTAGATTTTCTTAGCACAACTCTGTAGTAAGTTGGATTTTTAGTTCCACAAAAAAAGACAAATTGTTCGAGTGTATTTCAGCCATGAAAAATTCTTCCGCTGTTGGCAGACAACGTCAAGGCGCTTAACATATATTGGGCGTGAAGGTCGGTTTAAAGGCAGCTACTTGATGTGGGATGACTTACTGAGTCTTTAGCCTCTTTCGAATATCTGCCTGATCCTGAGTTTCGCCTAAAAAATTCACCCGAAAATTTGTCATCCGCCCATAGTAAAACCATGGAAACCAAAAGTGAAAAGTGAACCGGTTCGGGGAAAATGAAACTCATGATAAGGCTGAATGTTTTCAAGAAAGTGAAAGGTGAAAGCTAAAACCTCTACCGATTTAATACGTCTCTAAACTGTTCCTCTTCTTATTTGATACTACAGTCGCCTGTCGGTTTACCCAGAGAAAAAACCAAGTGGATATCGACCGCTGAGTGAAAAATCGAGCTATCTCAGCAGCCAGTTCGAAAGCACCCTATCTCAGAAAACTTTTCAAGAACGCCCTATTTCAGAATTTGATGGAAGAACGACCTACCTGAGAATTTGATTGAAGAACGCTCTATTTCAGAATTGGGTTAAAAAATTTTCCATCTCAGCTGCCGATTTAAAAACGCCCTATCTCATCATATTTTCAGTTAAGTTAGGGAATTTTTAACCAAACTCTGAGATACGATGTTCTTCGAACAAATTCTGAAGTAAGGCGTTCCTGAAAAGTTTTCTGAGATATGGCGTTTTCGAACCGGCTGTCGAGGTATGTTGATCTGCCGCTCATCCGACGATATAAGTTTTTCTTCACTTGATCTTTTCATTGGTTTAGTGCGCGAAGGATATTTTTTGCTAGAGCGTCGTCCTAGGCCCGTTCACCCTATTCCCTTTGCTTTTTTAAGTGGCGAGATCCAGCGCACAACTCATTTCTGGAAAAGAAAGTGAAAAACTTCAAGTGCTTTGAATCAATATGTGATGAGGCGAAGCATATTATAGCACTTGTCTTTTGGTCTAACGAAACTAAATACTTTTTCCAACTAATCGCATATGCAGGTAAAAGACCTCTTGACTTAAACCGTAGTCTGCGAGAGTAGACTTTCTACAAAAGTGAAAGTGAAAATTGTAAGAGCGCCGAGCCCAATTAGCTGTATATGCATGTAAAAAAGAACTTAGAGAAGCAACCGCAATTGAACACCATAGAGAAAAAGGTCTATAAGAACACAACAACAACAACAGAACAAAGAACAATTTTGTAAACAAAAGGCTAATAAGGGGAAAATGTGGGATAATCACAACCAAAACTAAAACAACATTTACAGTTGTTTGACAAGTAACAACAACAACACACAGAGTAATGGGATAATTCGACACAAATGGTTACAAACACAATTGAACACAAAACGACCGCAACAATCAATCGATGACCTACAGGCTATTGTTTCATAATATGTACAACGATCCGTGTACCCCTGAGTGAGTGACTTCCTTTTGGTTTCGGTTACGGTTAGACAGCCACTGCTGGTGTTTCTGTTGTTGTTATTTCTACCTTTTTGGTGCTACCCGATCGATGTGTTTTCTTATGTTAGTATGTATGTTCTACTTAATACCTTGTCGTATTGGACATTTTGACTTATTATCGTGTATTTGTCAACATTGGCTATGCTGTCGAAAAACAGCAACAAAAAACACTTGTTCAAAGGTGTATGAAATGAAGAAGGTATGTATGTACATATGTATATTCGGTGCAGTCAGACGACTTACTAGCTACATAGATGAATTACGCTTGAGTTGAGCGGACATGCACCGACTGCCGCCAATAAATCCAAATTCAATGACTGAGGAATACTGAAGAGCAAACGTAAACGATCGTTAAAGATCATTGAAGATCGTGTCGAACGCGGCAAAACAAAAACGTTAACAATAAGAACAAACCGAGCAGAGTAGAAGGCACTGTAATGAGTGAATCCCGTGGCAAATGTTTTTAGTTGATTTTTGGATTTTGGTTTGGTGTTGGCGTTGGCTCACATAAGCGCCTGTCGCTGTTATTCTACCGATCTCACGTGCATCGATGCGCTTCGATCAACGGCGCTGCAGCGTTTCTGCCCAGGTATGTTACGAGTTTGACATTGTGCGGCTTTTGGTTTCACTGGAAGTGGTGCTATATAAATGAGCCAACAACAATAACAGCGACATTGGTATTGGTTCTTCGTACGCTTACTTGATCACTGATCTTCTGCATACGCCCTCGTTGTACGTTGAACGCAGCCTGCTGGCTTATTTTCTCTGCTGACTGTTTGCTTGTTGTTTTTTTTTTTGCTTTAATGTAAGCCAATATACGTGGCTTGCATACGAAATTAATCGATTGTCATTACTAATAAGATTTAGGAGGGCATTAAAGTGTTCGTATGACAATTTTTCATATATGGAAAGAGCAGGTAAAAGAATAATTTGTATATTGGATTTGGAAAAGAAAAAAGAGAATTTTTTTCTGAAGAAAATTAAATGTAAATTAATTATAAACTTTGTGGAATATACTAGTAAGATGCGTCTGTGTCCGCATATGTTGCACCTTAATAGGATTGCGATAACTGGAATATAGTACTAAAGTGTTTATATAAAGCGATTATATAAATAAGATATTGATCTAGCCGGGTTTTCGGTATAAGGGACGCGCAGCCCCCAACCTGGTAAAATATCGATTTTTACTCCCAATACTAATTACTTCCAAGTAAAAGCTATATCTCATTTGGGTACCGGACAATAGTGGAATCGGTGGTAATGAAATGGACTATCTTACCCGAAAACCAACGCGATTCAAGGGCACTTCACTGATCAGTCAAACAAAATTAATTGGGCGCTTACATACTTACAAATTTAACTATACTCCTTTTAAAAGACGTAGATTGAGAATAGCTAGAGGCTTTCTTAATGATCACTCAATAGAAATTTTCAAAAGCGGAAGCTTTTCGTTGTGACCAGTGCACGTTTTGCAAAGAATAACAAGAAGAAGATCACGTTCCTTACTACTGTGAAACCTTACCTCATCTTGATTTCATTTCCTAGTATCCCATTGCCGTGGTTCCTCATTGATACGTGAAGCAGTTGAGTTCATTTTGTGCCGCAGCTGCGGTGACTAGCTAATATATTCCTTGCCGTGGGCTAATCTAATCATTCAACTTAACCTAGTAATTTAATTGAGTCTTCGATCTTCTTTTCACCTTGGCAGCTTCTGTAACCATAGCCATAGTAGAAGAATTTAGGTACAATACCCAAAGTAGAGTCCAATGCGATTGCGGAACAGGCCTCCCTCAGAGCTTAAAAAATACCATATGGCGTTTTTTTTAATCATATGTTCTTTTGACAGTGACTTCTTGACAGAAAGTGAATATCATATCTCCCAAATTAATGTTGTGTAGTCCAAAAGTGCGTTTATTGCAATGAAGTTTTGGCCAAAATCAGGCGCCCACCGCGCCCTCTGTATGCAAGTTTGTGCAAAAAATTCATGAGACTGGCATGCTAGTGGACAATACCCACGGTCGCCGCCGTCATACGGTGAGCACTGTGCTTGCAAGGCCAATTGACTCGGCAATTGAAGGCACATGGCCCTCTGATCCAGAGGATCATAAAACAACCTCTGGACCCGACAGAGTACCGACGGACCAAAATCGGCATTCACAGAGGAACATTTTTTTTATTTTTTTTAATTTCATTAATTTTTAAAAAGTTATTTTATGTACTATTTCATTTTTCAAGTTTAATTTATTTTTTAATTGAAATTTCTTTTAATGTTTAGATATGATTTAAAAAAAAGGAAGGATTTTCTTTTAATTTCATTTAATTTGAAGGCACTTATTTTTTTCTTTTTTAAATAAGTATTTTTTTAGTTTAATTTCTTTTAAATTTAATTAAAGTTTTAGAAACTTATTTTATTTCCTTTTTTCGTTTTTTAATTTAAATTGTTTTTCTGTTGTTCATTTTCTTTTCTTTTAATGTTTAGATTTGATTTTTTTTTTAAGAAAATTACTCTATTTATTTCATTTAGTTTTTAGGATATTTTTTGTCAATTTTAAATTAATTTTCTTTTAATTCTTAGATTTTGTATTAAAAATTAAACTGGTTTTTAATTTTCGGTATTATTTTCTTGTTTTTTTTTTAACCGACTTCACAGAAAGGAGCATGGTTATCAATTCGTCGGAATATTTATTTATTAATTTTTTTGTATGTATGTTACCGCATAACTTTGGACCACGTTAACCGATTTCTATAGTTACTTTTTTAAAGGAAAGGTGTTACCTCAGAGGGGGTCCAATTCTAATTTGGTTTAAATACGATCATTGGATCATGAAGAGGTTAAAATTTTAATTTTTTTATGAGAATTGAAGTTGGTTTTCTTTGCTTAAAAATTACTTGTTGATTACCTCTTTTTCTAATTTAATTTTTGATTTGGTCGTTACTTTTTTTTAATTTTTAGAATAATTTCCTTTATTTTTGCTATATTTTTCATTTAATTTTCTTGTATTTATTATCATTTACTGTTTTGAAAAGAAAAATATAAATTTCATAAAATTTTATTTATGAAAAACTTATTGCTAAAAGGCCAATATCATAACGCTAAGACCTCCTCGTTAGCAGATCGTTTAGTTAGTCTTTTGAAAGACATTAAAGAGCTGTCAAGATAGTTGCCAGAATTGACAATTGTTTTATAAAAGACTTTTGTCTTTCGAAAGACTATGGTGATTTGAAAGGCAGTTGCCAGAATTGCCCGGATCATAGCATACCGTTAGACCGTATATTACGCGGGCGGGGCTGCGGGCAAAAGCTATTAAATAAATAAATAGTTTTTTATGCACTTGCCTGTCTTCCCATAAAGCTTTTCAGATTGACATTAAAGAATAAAACTACTTGTCTCTTAAGTACATAGGTATGCAATTCCAAAAGGCCTCACTGGGTGGCCCAAAATCCATCGCGAAATACAAACAAAGCAGCAAAATCATGCAAATCGTGCAAACCACAAATATCGAAACGTGATCGATTTACATAAATGAATATGTAATTGTATTTACTGAAGAAATTGATACAAATTGAAGGTAAATAAATTGCAATTGGAGTGAATTTGACTAAAATCATATTTAAGTGATGGATCAAATGTTGCGCAGCCGTTCAAGCCAACAGACCACCCTGATATGGACAAAGCCATAATTTTCGTCTCAAGATAATATATATGCTTCTGTATATGTATGTATGTTTGTATGATGAGGCGAAATATGTATAAGCCGAGTAGAGGAGGCAAAAAGTAAATAAAATTACAGAAATGAAGTAATCAATTTCAGCAAAATTACCAATGAAACAGCGCAGAAGCAGCAGCCACAGTCAACAAGAAAGTTGAATTATGACGAAACGCAAAGATTAGCGGCAAGGAGAACAGCAGGCAAATCTGCTGCTGGTATGGTAATAACTAATTTAGTGAATAAATTGAATTGAATTGAAATGCAAACAAAATTGAATTGAAAGAAAATGTGCAGATACATACTACATAAATGAAAATGTTTAGTGAGTTCATTAAAACAAAACAAAGGAAAAAAATCAGAAAAGTGATGAGGCAGGAAAAATATGTTTCGAAACTTATGTTGGGTAAAGGCTTGAGATGCTTGGAAGCTATAGAGGCTGATTACACACCGCATGGGTGGTCAAACGAAGTGGCTTTAAACAAAAAAAAGAAGAAGAAGAGAACAAAATCTGATTATGTAGCAATAAAAGAATAGAGAATAATACAAAAAAGAGGATCGCAAAAAATTATGCAACTGAAATATACTGCTGAGCTTAAAAAGACAACCCAACTCCGCAGAGATTAGCAGGAGGAGGAGGAGCATCAATCATTTTGCCTGGCAATGCAAGTTGCCACATAATTGTGACACGTTCCGGTAATTTTCGCGTAATTACAATGCAAGAATATTATTGTAAACATATACATACATACATGCATGTATGATACCTACAAGTTTATTTGTGTTGGTAGAAGTGAACCTCACTTGACTAAACAGAAAGTGAGGAATGCTTAAGAACTGCTAGAAATGCATAAAAAGCGCAACAACAACAAAACTTTAGCAACGGCGCACAGTAGCAGTGCTGCCACTTAAGTCACACACAACTTTCCACTTTTCATAATACTCCTGGAGCGGTGTCAGCGCCAGCACCAACGCCAGCACCTTTGCCATTCAACGTTCCACTTCTGCTGCTTGCCGATTGGTTGGTTGGTTGACTACTTCTTTAGGCACTCGCCGTAGCTATGCAAATCGGTCACATATCACACGCGCTAATAATCTACGCTTAGCTGACCAACAACAAAACCGATCGGTCTCAACTCTTAGCTTTTCGCACTTGACCATTGGTCATTGGCCGCCGACCGGCATGACCAGTAGCTGGCGCAAATTTATTATTTTCTTTTACCGCAATTACATACCGCAAATTGTAACAATTTAATGCGGCGCTCTTGGTGTTTGTACGATTTTTTTTATTTTATTTTTTTTTTTGTAGAAATGGGAGTAATGTGTGGTTAAAATAATTAACTTTTGACTAAAGCACATGCAAATTGGGTTGATGAATGTTTGATTATGCCGGTAAATGTGTTCTTTATTTCAGGTTGCAAATCCAGTGTTCATCGCTTCAGATAGTTGTTGTTGTCAAGGTAATATAATAATATTAACCTTGTTGTTGTTGTAGCAGCTACAACAACCCCGCTCAGTTCGGCTAGTCCCTCAATCGTTGTCGCTGAACTAACGGGAGACCCAAGAAGCGTGCAGCTTCTATAGTTGAGTGGGGTTTAGTGCGCATGCGAAAAGATGTCTCGAGCCGGGCACTCGGTGTGTATATGCGCATCTAGTCTACTCAGGTACGAGTTTAACCTGCTGCAGTAGTCAGAGCGAAGTTGAGCAATTGTGGTTCGAGTCTGTCCAAGCAGACGAAGCTCTGTCTCGTCCACGTCGGGTGGTTCTGTGCCCATAACGGCATTCACAGCTCGGGAGTCTATGTAACTTGGGACCGATTCCCTGCGAAAGCCGGATATGCTGCCGGGTCCGGAGGTTGATTTATGAACCTCTGGACTTCGTCCTTCAATTCGTATAGATAGCTTCTGATGTGCCTTGGTGAGGGCTCCGCTGCAACAAGTATATGTTCGGGTGCACACATCGGTGGCTCCCTACTAAGTATTGTTTGCAGAGCATTGTGTTGTGCTCCCTAATGGGAAGCATTTGCGCCTCATCATATGGGTGATGTTGGGGCGACATTAGAAGACATCCGGTCGCTGTCCGGAGTGCAGCGTTTTAGGTTATCTGTAGCTTCGTTCACTGGTCCCCGAGACCACACGGGCGCGGCGTAGTTTAGAACCGACCGGCCAATTGCCTTGTATGTTGCCAGCAACTTTTTTTTGTCTTTGCCCCAGGTGCTGCCGGCTAGCGACTTCAGGACCTTGATGCGGCTCTACACTTTATTAACAATTGGGGTTGTGTGCGCCGAGAACGAGAGCAGACTGGGGAAGGTAACTCCGAGAATTTTCGGGTAATTTACGGCCGGAATTGGTTACCATCGACAGGAATACCCAGATGCAGTCTGACCTCCTTCGTTCAGGTAGTGAAAAGAGTTGCCGAGGATTTTGTATGGGAGAGGGTTAGGCCCCTTACAGTGACGAAGCCAGAAAGTTCGGAGAGGTAACCGTTTACTTTCGAACACAAGTCATCAAAGCCAGTCCCAGATGCCATCATCGAGCAGTCGTCAGCATAGGAGACAATCGATACCCTCTCTTGTGGTTGAGGGAGCTTTGAAATGCAAAAGTTAAACAGTAGCGTAGTAACAGTTTGATTTTCCTGGGTTTTCTTGATTTGTTTCTAAAAATTACTGATGAGTTTCGACCACTCAGATAATTCGCTGACCACCGTTTGAGTCCCTAGGGGAGAGATGAAGCCTATATGCCTTCTAGTAAGATGCAATGACTGACGGTGTCAAACGCCTTTGACAGATCCAACACAACTAGTACTGTTACGGTTTAGGCCACGGTTACGGTTTAGGCCACGTGTTATCTGAGTGTTTATGGCATTAAGTGTCGTTGTTGTGCTGTGTGTTAAATTTCAAATGCCATGCTTGAAACAAAGCGTCTCGAAGAAGGCTATTGTGAAAATAATTGAGTCTTTGGTTGTATAGAAATTTCACTCAACTTATTGTATTTGAATAGTTTAGGCTAGGTAGAAGTGGCTGCCGGTACATCTAGATCCATATTTTTGGGTCTGCATTGATAGCACATATCATGTAAACCATGCTACTACCTTGTGGAGTTTGAAAAACCTAATAGTGGCCGTGGTACTACTTAGCTATGTTGGTTAAAACCCCTGAAAAATTCTGCACTCATGAATTTTCTTCTTCTTCTCATCGGAGCTGAATAGCTGGCAAAGCAGGTCTGGTACGTGGTCGTCTTATCGAGCAAGGAGGGTACAGTGTTTTCCTTGACAATCTGCAGACCTTCCTGAGGCAGGTTGACCGCACTATGGTCTAGCGTTGAGAGCACCAGTTTGGTGTGCAATCTCTGGCATCTCTGATATTATCCGCTGTCATGTTTCGTCAGTTTCGTCAAACCACTTGGACTTGTCGATGCATATATTTATTTTCCAATGGAGAATTGGGAAATCTCCATAAGATTTTAGATGGCGAATCTTACTAGTCTGTTATAAAATTGTAAAATTAGACTCACCGGGAATTAGGCTTATCCTAAGATACTATGCATGTATGGGCTCAATTTCCTTCGGTAATACGCAAAATTATGAAGGACGCCCTAAGGAACGTATATTCCTGCGCAATAAATTGTTCTTATAGTGCCTATCCTGAAAATACAACGCGGATCGGAAGGAATTCAAGCATGTTTGCCTTACAAAAATGAACTAACAGTGAATTGAAAAACTCATGTTTGTGTATGTAGTTGTGTTCTTAACTACCCAGTACGGCCACCGAGTACCCAACCGATTACCTCAGAAAAATTAATTTATATCTAGTACTGTAGCAACTAACTTCAAATTGATGTATAATCACCTAGTAGCCTCATTGAGAAAAACCAGATGCTTACACTTTTGATACATATCTTTGCAAATAGTTCAATATTAGTTGAAAAATCATCTGGGCAATTAACTATTTCATCATGAGAAGTCTCTGTAAAAGAAACATACTGACTTTGCGTTGCTCTAAGCCAAATAAATTTTAAAGTAGTTGAAATCAAATGCAGAGCCGGAAAATCGGCTTGCTCCTTGCACACAATTCAAACTGAACATATCAAAACACACTTACATGTTGTGCCTGTAGCTGAGTGCGCAACGATGCTTGCTACATTTAGTTGCAGCCAAAAGTGTCCAGGTTCAAATTTCATTAGGCGGAACATTTAATCTAAAATTTTTAATTTCGGTTTTTCATAATTATGAAACAGCATCTGTGAAGTTCAGAACAAAACGTATTCAAACGAAACTTACTGACTTTGAAGTGCTTGAAGCCAAATTAATTTTGAAGTAGTTGAAATCACATGAAGAGTCGGATAATTGAAAAGTGCCTAGGACATCGCCAGTTGTGGTGGATAAAAAGCTAGTTTAACATCGATATTTCAACTAGTTCCTTTCCGCACTGGGTATCTATCTACACATATAACTACTTGTTTGTTTTTCATGTATCAATATTTTTAGTAGGAGGTCCATGATAATGTCAAAACACAACCGACTATGTACATGCCAGCTCAAATTACGAGCTCACAGATTTTTCCATTTCCAAAAAAACTGAAGTGACTACTAACTGCCAACATTTGATTTACTAGTCGATTAGCTGTAGAATTGGTGTTATTGTTGTTGCACATTTAACACGCCACAACGCCGCGTGACCTGTGCAGCAACAGCGACGATGCTTAGCACCTGAGCAGTTTAGAGTTTTTTAGGCAGCCTTTGTTTGGGCAATTTGTGGTTGGATGCGTTCGCAGTGATGCTGGTTGCAGCCGGGTTTTTTGTTGTTGTTGTGTTTCTTGTGCTCCTCATGTTTACATGCGCTTGTGGTCGCTTTTTGTTTATCACACACATGCATCGATTATATTTACTTAAACATTTGATTATGTTTTTGTTATTATTGCATTTTAGTTAGGTGGTCCTCTGCAATGCATCAAAATTTGATTTATTCGCGCACGAAAATTAAGGGACTACCAAAAAACCAGAACAGAACAGAAACTGAGAATTCTTAGGAAGCTACGTTTGAATTTGTTGTTCGCATGCTTGCACGCGCTTCTAGCCGCGGAAAAGGTGCTGAGTTCCTACTTTTTTTTTATGTTTAAGCAGAAACTGATATCTAATAGATTATGATAATTTTGAGAATTCTAAACATTTAAGGATTTTTAATTTACTGCTTAATCAGCAGCGCAAGATCTGTCACATATTTTCCATATAATTGCTCTACTGCTTGACTTCTGTTCTTTTGTGATGATTTCGAGTTGAGATCGCGTTGAAATTACTGAAATAAATTAAAAAGTGCTTTTAAAAGGGGATTTAACACAAAACTGAGAGAATACAATGTATGAATTCGAAAAAACGATAGAGTATTCAGAATACTGAATACGAGTATGCACCACAACCAGTGTACGAAAATAAACTATATTGTACGTTACTATTTCGTTTCGTTTGTTACTTTAACTGTTCGGTACAATACGAAACAAAACGGCTGAGTTCACTTTGGCGATAGTACACTACAGTAGTTTAGTAGTTACAGACGAAACAAAAAACGAAATGAATCGTGCAGGGAAAATATATGTATGTATGTACATATATGCAATAACTAAATACAAAACGAATGGCTGCAATGAATAAAAAAAATAAAAATGTTTTTTAATTGAATTGGATATGAAAATTTACAGAAAAAAATTATTTTTCACGTAATTGAAACGTTTGCATACATATAAAACGTACCCTATGGTACAATTGTCACAAACGAAAAGCAAACGTTTCTCGTTGGGGAAAATGACAGTGAATCTTACAATTTGTTTCTGACTATTTACAAAACTGTACAAAACCACAAATGATATGATGATCGATGAGCAAATGGGAATTGTTTTGTACAGTTTATTTTCGTACCCTGACCACAACTGCCTGTAAGCATAAGACCTTCTCTAATATAAGAAGATAAGAACGTTTCACGACACTTAATCGTCAGAGGATGAGTGATTATTAAACAGGCCGGGTGAAGAAAACTGACTAGGTGTAGAAAACGTTTAAGGGAGTTTAAGTGTGGTTTTTGGAATATATTTTGGCATACAATATACTTAAGAAATTTGTCAACAGAAAAACTAAGTTTTTCTGAAAGTCTGGATTTTATATAGAAAAGTAATTTCTCAGATTTCCTGGATGCGATTTGGTGCTCTTTGGTGCAAAAAAAAAATTAAGGAACAATGTTTAGAAATATTGTTGAGAAACATTATTTGCACTTTAGAAAATCTTTAGGCAAGGTTCCTTGCTAATGTGGCGATGTAACGGCGAATTTAAACCGGCAGAATTCAGATTTCTGGAACAGTAAGCCCATCAACTTCTTCAACGAACATTCTGTTAGGCTTTTGGGTCCATTTAGCAAGAAACAAACATGTGTGGAGGAAAGGTGCAATCTTATACTCTTTCTTTTAATCCCAGTAGCTTCTGACAAAGCTGTTGCCACCCACTCTGGCTAAAGCTGCCAGCCGTTCACGGTAAATACAATATTTGCATTGCATTCAAATGCAAGTAACCGGTCATTTAAGCAAAAGAGCTGTGATGTGACTTATGCCACTGTCAAAATAAACGGCTCAATTATACATTTTAAAGATTGGTTGTGGCTATGAACTTTGTAGTTTTTCTTAGTGCTGCATGACTTCATAATCCGGAATCAAGTGATATACCGTAACAATTTTGAAAGTCTGGAACGGTTTGTTCGGGTCTTTTAGCCGTCTTGCTGTCATTCAAGTCTTATTATAATTATCGCCCGCCATAAGGTGGTCATCCTTTTCTTAAAAGTATAATGTCTACTAAAAAAATTTAATCAAATAACTGCAAGGCACACAAATCGCGTTAGTGGACACCGGCTGAGGTTCTAGCTATAAGTCAAGGAAGTATTGGGGAACCCGTACGCTTTTCGTAGTAAGCTTCACTTTCTTCTAGATTTCTGCAATAACCGATTAAATACTAAGCCTTTCTGCAAATTTGATTTACTTTTGGCAATGACTGGACATTTGCTGTACTTTACTGTGTCCACGCCGTCTTTTGTTTTTAGAAGAATCAACCAACACTTAAATAAACACACATACTTGTCTATATGTAAATACCGACAAGTATGCACATACCCTGCAGGAAACGGGGCAAGTTTATAGCTAACTACCTAGCAGTCAACTAGATGCACCTTTTTGGTACTTTTTTCCTTCGACCGTAACTAACTACTTTTGAAGGGCGATGGCCGCAAAAAAGTAAGAACTGGTTTCCTCTGTATTAGATAACAGTTAACTTGTAGCTAATTACTTTAGGACATAAGATACCAATAAAAAACATTTCGTTAATTTAATTTTTATTTTTTTACATTTTTATTTATTTAATTAATTAATTTATTTATTTGCTTGCATATTCTGTAGTAGGTAGTCCTATAAACGAAATGTATTCAAAGCAATTTTTGTATGAGGATTTTTAAATAGAAAATTGTAAAGAAACAAACTCCTGATTGTGTCTGCATGACTCCTGCACGACTTTACAACTCACTTAAAGTTAGTTTTGTCATAGCTAATTAAAAGTTAGTTATTTACCGAAATCCCGCAAAAAAGCTAACTATAAGTTCATTATTTTTTATCAATTGATAATTTTTTTTGCAGGGTACCAACAGTAAAAAATTGGCATTTCCAGCAGCTATATAGCCCATACAAAGCGCTTGCTTCTCTCCGTCGAAGTCGCTTAACAGCAACATGTTGCTGAAACAAATCGCTAACACAATCTTTGTGTTGTCTACGAACCACACACTATTAATAATGTCTATGCTTGCGTCTATGGCTTGTCGAACAGCATAATGCAATAAATGTTAATGGTGAATATACAAAATTGCACATTACAGTAAAGAAAGCGCAACAAAATTGCAATAACTTCACTTAGCGTAACATTAAGTTGGCTAAGTTGTTGGATATCAATTATGAAACTGTTGATATGCTCGTGTTGATTTCGAACAAACTTTTTGGCGAGCAGGTGAAAATGCTATATTGATGCTCGATTTTTATACGATTTATTACAAAGTTTTATGCACACATAAAAACGCAAAGATAATAGATAAGCTTAGCCAAAGTAAATCGTTGCTTTGGCAGTTAGGTCATTTTTATATAAGAGCGTTTTCTAGACCAAACATCTGCCAAATTTCATATTGACCCACATGGTCGATGAATATTAATTTCAAACGAAACCATGTCTAATATGCATAATATTACCAAGAAATCTATCTCTTCATACATAGCTAAATATGTGCGCGCCCAAATGTATTTAATGATTTCAACGTACTTATGACTACACTTGATATAATTCTTAGCATCCTCGCATAAGACAGAGCCGTACCAAATGTATTTACGCATGTATAAGACAATTAATACTTATGTACATATATGCAACAGAAGCACTTGTGCCTTCCAAACACATTTATGACAGTTCATTATCCTTTCTACCCACTTTGCTTGTTGCCAGCAGCTGTATGTATGTATGTGCTACATGAGTATTAATATTCTTAATCATCGAACTATTTTTTGCCACATTGCCGTTGTTGTCATCATCTGTTGTCAATGTGCGTTGTCATTGACTGAACGGAGTTGTTTTTGTATACATATATGTGTGAGAGCCTGCTTTTATTTGACATTGTCTCATAATCATTGATTTTTGCTTGACCACAATATGAGAAAAGTGTGCGAGAAGTCGCAAAGAAGTGCTATTGAAAATATACAAACCTCATCGTCCTTTGCGGCAAGAGTATCATAAACCAGAAAATTAAAAACTCGAGAAAAACGGCTTTAAAGTTTACAGTTTATGTACACTTCCATAGTAAAAATTAAGCCACAGTATTTTCTTCTAATGAGCTACTGTTAATCGATTGCAGCTATCCAATTTTTACACAACATATCAGACGAGTTGGTGCCGGCCATTTCTGCATACTTAACTCGAAAAAAATAATTTTTTGGATTATGCCACTCTTGCAGCAAAGACACGATTTTTATTTACACACATCACTGCCAGCACATTAGTCGTTATTGTTCTTGTGCTACATCTAATGAACTTACGTCGTCCTCTTCTAATCCTATTTGCACAAACCCCCGCTGATAGCACTCAACCAATATCTATCTACTCATCCCTTCCTTGACTAATGATAAAATTTCATTAGCTCTGGTTCGATGCACTCTTTTTTGCCTCATTTTTTGGTTTTCATTTTCAGTGAAATGACGCGTGAGACTTACAACATTTGTTAGTTGCTGGTATTGAGTGTATGTGCATTTGTGGTGTGGTCAAGCGGTCCAGACAGTATTGCTAACTAGTACACAGCCGGCGTGCTTCTGTGCCTCGCACTGCATCGGAAGCTCTTAGTTAATAGTAGTGGTAACTTTCGCATTCTCGGTAGTTTGATTTCTTTTTTTCTTATCTGTAATACGTGTACTTATTCGGACTGTAAATACGATTTTTTTGAATGGATCATTCCCTGATCCACCTACCGTAAAAGGGTATATATCAACCTTTTCCATGTATTTCCCTATAATCCTTTAAAAATTCGCAATATTATAAATGGACTGTTCTGGAAATTACTTTCTGGCATTCGCACTACTCCACCAATAAATTTCAACTAATACTGCGTCACGAAATTTATATCCAAGCGAGCTTCGCAAGCTGTTGAAACCGATCAATTTGCTCGTCTGATTCGGTTAGTAACTGTTGCACATAATGATGAAAGTAGTGAATTTTTAGCAACATGTGCACACCAATATTCAAAAACCTCGCGATCAATTCAAACGGCGCACATAAGGACAAAGTGACTAATTACGACGACAAAAATATAAAAACAAGTCTTTAAATCTTATCCATTTTGAATTTCTGAAAATATAATATCAATTTCGAAATCAGTGACAACGAAAATCTCTGGATACCAAGCTTCATAACAATCTATATATTTTTTAATAAATCGTCCGCCATATTAGGTCCGCCATTTTGAATTTTGGATATTTTATTTAACATTCTAATTCAGTGACGACGAAAATCCCTAATTACCAAATTTCATTGAAATCTGTCAAATACATATACAGTAAATACCAAGCTTCATAAAAATTTACACATTTTTGAAGAAACCGCCGCAAGTTTGGATCCGCCATTTTGATTTTTGAAAATTGAATATCAATTTCGAAATCAGTGACGACGAAAATCCCTAATTACCAAATTTCATTGAAATCTGTCAAATACATATACAGTAAATACCAAGCTTCATAAAAATTTACACATTTTTGAAGAAACCGCCGCAAGTTTGGATCCGCCATTTTGATTTTTGAAAATTGAATATCAATTTCGAAATCAGTGACGACGAAAGTCTCTGGGCACCAAGCTCCATAAAAATATAGAAATTTTTTGAGAAATCGACCGCCATATTGGATCCGCCATTGTGTCAAAGTTGTTGTTGCTTTTGCTTGTTCTGAATAGTTCGTATGCAAAGAAATTGGAAAAATACGCTGAGAAAGCTTAACTTTGATCCGCTAGGGCCCATTGCCACCCACCCTGTTATATGCATGGAGTCAAAGAAGTCGATAACGATGTTAACCGGAGATTAGTGTCAACCCTTATGGTTCTGTTACACTGGTTCAGCACTATACATCTGTGTTGGTCTCATCCCCGTTAGATTCCATGAGCCCAAAATTGTTGCAAACTGTAACATTTTATTATTAACTTACGAAAGAAAAAAAACTTAGTTTTTACCAAAACTCAAAAGTTCATATCTTACAAAAAAACAAAAAACACCTGATCTTTTAAGAGCATGCAGATGTACCACGCAAACAAATTTTGTCCAAAAAATATTATTTTTTGATTTATTCAATTTTAAAAATTTAGCAGTTTTGCATTTTTTTGATTTCTTTATACATACATTTTTGTAGTGTCCTCCTTAAAACGAATCCGATATGTTTTTTGTAGCTATATTAGTTTTTGAAATATTTAAAAAATTAACTTGAAAAACTGGAAATGTAGTGAAATTTTGAATTTTGCATAACTTTTGCAATATTTTATTTTTATATTTTTTCTGTTGGCGTAACTTTATTATAGGTTGAAATAAAACTTCTGAACAAATTTCATCGAATCGAAAGGGGTCGAGTCCAACCATTAGCCGATTTGACACGGAATTACCCATTAAGGTATAGCATATTTATTGAAAAGGGATGCCACCTGCTGAAAAAGCTAAATTCTCCATTAAACTATGAGTTCATCGAAATTTTACAACATGACTGCCAAACGAACAAAATTTAAGAAAGCGAAAATGTTTTTAACAGGATTGTCCCATATTTTAAAAGTTAATTTCAATTTTATATATAAGTTGAATTAAGTATTACAGTACGGGTGGCAAATGAATGAGCCTTTAAAAGGCTTTATTTTGAAAATATTTTGAAAAGGGTTGCCAACTGTTCGAAAGTCAAATAATAATTTTCATAAGTTAGATAAAGTATGTATAACAATACGGATGTCAATCCAAATCGATATTATAAAGCTTTTTTTCGAAAATATTTCTTTTAAATTTTAAAGAGGGTGTCACCGTTCTAGTCAAACATTTGCACAGTGAAATTATCTCACGCCTTTACGAAACGATAAATGAAATATACCAATGCGTTTTGATATGAAGGAAACAGTGCTGCTTATTAAATTAAATTTATTTGAAAAAAATCGAGTAGCTTTTAGTCGTACGGCCGATTGTCCATTGTTCAAGAACCTCGAAACAATAACCCCCTTTTTTATAATAATTTTATTATTTATGTAATTTATTTTATTTTTTGTTGCATTTGAAATCATAACGCTTAACCGAACTTAACGCGGACAAAAGCTATTGGGTAGGTACTTATTCATGTATTATGCGTGACGCTTCCAGCTGATAAGTATAAAAACAATTAAAATTCACTTCACATCCACTACTCAAATTAAGTCACAATTTCACTTGAACTTGAATTTCGGCTTACGCCCAAAATGTTATGAAAACCTAATCGAAAAGATCCAAGCTTTAGCCACCTCAGAGCGAACTTATCACGTACGGCATACAGATGTACATACATACACTTTTGTTTACAAATGTGCGTATGTAAATATGTATGTCACTACATAAAATACTATGTTTTGGCCTTTCTTTAATATTATCGTTCATATGTCGCATGTCGCATGCTACTGACCACACTTATCGCTTGCCGTCCGTCCTACATCAACAACATTCGACATTAGTCTCCTCTTTACTGGTTTTTATACAGAACTTGCTTTGCATTTCATTGGAATATGTTACTGTTTTATTGTGAACATAACGCAGATGGCGCCACATTTTTGTTTTTATCCACATAAAAATTCTTTCGAATTTGGAAAATTAAAAAAAAAAAACAATAACAAATGCAATGCGATTTCTTAGGAATAGTTAATCAGTGTTTGTTATAAATGTATTAAGAAAAAATAAACAACATTTTGGATGAAAGCTTTAGATGGTACTGCCACATTCATAAGAAAATTGTATATGTATTTACTATTTGCATACATATGAACATATGTACATATGTATCTACCAATTTAACCGAAGTCAATAGAAATTTATGAGATATCAGTAGACAATTTTTTTTTTAAGTTACAAGATTGTTCGTATGCTTCGTATGAGGCTGACTGTTGGCTTGACACCAATGCTGAGCCCGAGCTTACCGTTTTTAGACTCGTAGCTGATGGCTCCAAAACTGTCGTAGTGTTAGGATCTGGGGTCTATATATTCACATATATCTTGAGGACTATGCTTGAGTATCTAAAACCGAGGCACTTGCAAACCTCAAGGCAATGGACTACGTGATGGAGAGTAGGTGGAGAAGCAGTATTTTACGAGTCCGTAGTGACAGCCAAACCACACTTAAAGCATTGGCTAGCCCTCCAATTAAGTCCAATTAGTTCGGCAATGCAAGTCTAGACTAAATTATGTTTGGAATCGTAATGAACACGTTTTCCTATGGTTGCAAGGGAATACTTGGTAACGAGTTAACTTACCATTTGGCTAGAAAGGGCTCATAGCAGCTATTTCTTAGGCCGCAACCAATTAATGTACTCCCAACTTCGGCCATCGGAGCCACCTTCAAAAACTGGCTGAATAAATATTTAACTCAACAATGACTAGAAGACTGCGAGGGTCCGCAACTGGGTGCAACTCATGTAGCCCTCAGTCTCAGCCCTCGAACAGCTGGGAAAGCAGGCAACTTGTGGGATTGCTGATTGGGCACTTCTTGTGCCAAAAACTGACTATGATTGGCATTTATAACAATCCGATTTTCCCTTCCTGCCTTGATAAGGACGAGACGGCGAAATACTTTGCCTGCTTCTGCCCCGCTTTTTTCAAGGATTATGTTTGATGTGACGAACCTCTGAGCTCTTTAACACACAACAATCGCTCCGATTTATTCGTCGTTAAAGTAGATTTGAGGTGGCTTTAATGTACTTATCAATGTTTATAGTTTGATCGCTACACGATGGTTGCGTGTAGTTGTCTGCCACGTTTATTTGCATCCCAGAGGCATAGCGGTCCATCTCTTTAGCTTCGTTTCGAGCTTCAGAAAGCCAAAAGATGTCAACGCGTCCCCGATATTCATACATTTTCCGATTTATTAATCATTCAAAACCGCGTAGCCACCGGCGAGTATAGCGGCTTTTCCGACTGGAATCTGGTAGTAAAGACTAACTGCATCCGTGTGACAGACGAAAATACTAGCTGATCTGCAGCTCCGCCGGTTAAAGATCGGCTCCGGTTTCTTGCCCCAATTATGAACAATCATCAGCAATTGATAAATCCAGATCAGATGATTGTTTATTATCCGGAAAGGACTTTTATTTCGGAATAATATTCGCAATAACCCTGGTCCAGATTCCAGTCTTCCGTGGGTATCCACTTGTAGTGTATTGTTATCAGCGCTGGCTTCCAGGTGAAGTTTAATGACATTAAGCGCTGAACACATTTATTTCAGCTGGTATTACCGCTTGTCCGACGCAGTTGGTTGTATTCCATATGTTGGCTTCCCTTAGTCTGAGGGGAAGCAGCCACATCCTGAACGAATACCCGTAAAAATCAAAGCACTTGCCACTCAGAAAGCACAGTAGCTTATCAACTACGATGAACTAGAATAGAAGGAAGGTCACACCTACCTGTGTGCATGCTTTCGTTGCCTAGAAACCGAATACTTCCTATTCCAGAGTTAAATTATCCTTGCTAACCGGTGGCTTAAGATAGATTTAATTAATTTTTATTGGACTCAATAGTCGATTAGAAAGTATTTCGTGTTATTAAAGTAAACCTATACAAGCAGGAAGCAACCTCCTCCTCCTCATGGATCGCTTTCATTTTTTGTGTGAAGCTTGGAAGAGCGTGAATCTTTGGCCCTGATTTTTTTGCAAAGGAGTTATCATATCCCTCGGCAGGCAATGACAAATCATCATAAAATAACTTTTTCATATTGGTTTATGTATGATCCTTTGCATAGCTTTAAGTAAAAAGGATTTTGTGCTGAAAGGTTTTTATGACCTGATATGACTGATGATGTCTGCCTACCTTGGATGTGCACGTTACTTTCTGCAATTCCTGCGGCAGGGATCCCTGCCTAGCATGCCCTGAGCAGAAGTATCAGAAATCGCAGCAGGTGAGCGAGCCACCTAAAGATGAAAATGCCATTTGCCCCACAGGGACTTTTAAAGGCGCAGAAACAGGATGTTAAACCCTTTCCTATCCTCAGAGAACAAGTTTCTGGCGACTTTCCTACTCTCTGCATGGGATAATACTGCATCCTCGGCTAAAAGGTTAAGATATGCCTTCGGGCTAATCGAGGACGATACCTCAGGTCTTCTCAGAAGACCTATTTTACTACTGCAGGTCTGTGGAGAACTTCTCGAATTCTCTTAATCACTGCATGAGTTGCTTTTAGCACTTCTAATTTCCCTTTTTGTTCGTTTAGCACTCGCCGATTCATTTCTTATTCTTATGATTTGGCAATACAACCGTTTGTCGGTTTGGGCGGAGACCAAAAACTTCGCCAGTTGCCTCTCTTCTTTGCGGATTTGCGCCAATTCTTCATCCCAAGTCAGGTCCTTCTGCACTTGGTCCTTCCATTATGTTCGTGGGCGCTCATGCTTTCGTTGTCCACCCATGGTTGCTGAGTGGAAAGATCTTTTTACCGAAACGTCGTTATCCATGCGTACAACATGTCCAAGCCAACACAATCGTTGTATTTTTATGTGCTTAGCTTGCCTAGGATAGTTCTATTGAAAGCCCCTGAGTCGTTTAGCCGATTAAAAAATAGCTTACGGACTTTTGCACCAAGTTAAGTCAAGCTGTTTCTTCACCATGGATGTCGACTGCTGTGGGGCTTGCGGACGGGACTCATATTCGTAGCTAACAATTGTTGAATTCAAACTTACTTCAAGGTTGACTAAGTCATGTACCTTACGTTGAAATCGTTGCATCGAGCCCTGCAGGAGAAAGTGCATCCTACCAGTTACCAGTCTATAGTTGGTCTTCTATAGGTGACGGCGGCTACTTTGTTTTTAGCTCCTATCACGACGGATTTGAGATTAGTCTGCTAAACCATATTGTTGTGGTTTCATTAGCCACGAAAACTTTTAAACGGTTCTTAACCGTTCCCGTTTTCTAAAATACCGCCTTTAAAGCTTCGAATTTCCCAAGTAATCCTTACAAACTCTAGCTCAGTACCATGCAATCTTTTTATTTTGAATTCTTCCTTACATTCACACCAACAACTCCAATACTCGAATTCCGCAGAATTTCCAACTTGTTTATGAATCCGCTGCAACATATTCAATTTCCATTAAGATGTTCTATAACTTTATGATATTGCACGTACGCACGCAACTGAGAACCAGAAAACAACAACAGCAACATCAGAAAACACTACAGACAGTGCGCGCATGCGTTGTGACAATATCGGCCAGTTGCGATCGGTTAACGATTTTGACAAATCGCAAACGCCAACATGATCGCCAGTAAACAAGCAGCAGATAAATATGTACGAATGTATGTACATAGTAATCACAAGAGTCAAAGGAGCCAAAAAACAAATACGCAGAGGAAGCACAAATACTCAAGAGCGTGTGATCGTGTCAGCCACAGAGCTGTATGCCTCATACTTGAATGATCTTTTTTTGAGGGGTCTTGCCGATTTCGATCTAAAATGCACAAATCGTTCATTTTTTTGCTGACACTCTGTTGAGCCAGCGGTTGCCTTTAAAGCTGCATCGGTGGCAGCAGCGGCCGGTGGTCACAAGAAATGCGCTGGATTGTGTGAAGTCAAACAGTCTGGCGAGCGTTGTAGGCAGAGCGCTGAAGAAGAGTCATGGCAACGCATCCAACTGTCAACAGCTGAGGTAGCTAGCCATCAAGGCTGTGCGGTGGCGTTGGCGGCATTTCTCTGATGCGCATGCGCATGCGCGAAACGACGACATTTTTATGATGCTGACGCTTTGCGTTGTTAATTTGTTGCGCATTGCGCGCTTGCCGCGAGTGGTAAGATTTAAGCTCATCGTAGAACATACATATGTACCTATGTAGTATTCGTTTTCTGCTTCTTTGTTTTGCTATTGACTGCGAGGATTGCACATCGTGTTCGCCTGCGCTGCAATCGTGCTTAGCATGCATAAGTAAGTGTCATATGAATATTTAGTTTAAAATCGTTATGGAACCAGGAAAAATCAACGTTGACGTTTTTGATGTTTACTAGTACAAGTTATATGGGAGTAATGAGTTCCTGCAGCAAACGGTCTCTTAAACTATTTAGGAATAATGGTTAAATAGCCAAATCGTAGAAATTTATAATTTGCTGAATGGGATGGGCTCTCATTGCGGAATTTTTAATATTACGATGCTCAAGCCTGCTTAGAATTTGTGAGTCGCGTAATGACCATCCTACGTTCGTGCGACTGCAAGCGAGCATTTTTCTTGGAACTCGGGGCTTGCCTTATGGATACATAGGCCTCAGGTTCTCTGAGCGCCTGTGAGAAGAACTTGAGCACTGTCCGCGCCATGATGTTAAAATTTTATTTGCGGAATTACACGCCAGGATGGGGAAAAAGGAATATTATTTTCCAACAGATGGAAAATTTAGCCTTCACGAGAATATCTGCGACATCGAGAAGAGTTTGATCAACTTCGCTGGGGCATATGAACATCAAATGAATTGGTACTCAAACATACATAAGCCAGACCGGTGTATTCATGAAAAAGAACGAAACACCGAGTTCATCAAGCTGTGATAAGCGCGGGTGTTCTTGACGTACGTTCGATTAAGTATCAAGAATCAAGTATTTATTACTTTTTAGTTTCTTCGTCCTATAAAAAAACACCCTGCAGCCAAATGCGACGTGAGCCTCAACTGGGCGATACCACGAGAAGCGGAAACGCTATCAAAAACTAAGGCAGCAATCGAGTACCTAGTTTAAAATTAATTACCGAGGCTGCTGGCTGAGGTGGCGAAAATGGAAATCTCCTTACAGAGCTCATTTGGAATATAAAAGAAATAATTCGCAATGATTTTGAATGGCACCACAGGTGCCGCATTGAATTAAATGGAACCTAAACAAGTTTAGACGGATGAAGGTCACGTCCCTCACCTCTACAAAAACGGCCTACAAGGTTCAATTGAGATACTGCATGAAAGACTGAAGGCCTTCATCAACCAACTGATTGTGCCTTATCAGTTTAGATTCCTATTTGGTAATTCCACCCTTGACCACATTTTTACAATGTGTTCAATGGTGGAACAGATTTAGGATAAGCAAATCGATATTCGTCGAATTTTTTGCCGACTTAAATGCAACAGTACGTCTATGTTGACTAACGCTGAGCTAAATTTTGAGCTCCATGCTTATTGAGAAGGAGCTCACCGCGCCGTTTGTGACCGCACGTAATTTTGGTTTTATGTTGGAAAGCGTAATACGAACTGTCAATCTGAAATGCTGCGGAATCGTTGTCCTCAATCCCAGAGCGGGAACGCAGCATTTTTAAGTTTAGAGAAGAGGGGGAAAAAGGCGATGAAAGAGAAAAAAGTTAAGTACCTACTGGCAACAAACAAAGAGAATACTGTTGGCAGTTAGAACTTTGAAGGAGTGCTGGAATTTGTATACTTTGGAGCCAGCATGGATATATTGTCCTCAGGTGCTACGTCGCGACCGGTAAGTAATTGGAAAGCAAAGTCCTTCATCGATGGCCTGGATATGCCATACGTATAAATGATGAAAAAACTGGACCTAGCGCAACTTCCCAAAGGAGAGCTAAAATTTGCGAATTTTGTTTTTGGGCTAATTGCTAATATAAAAGACCTTAATGAAGACGCCTCATTATGCCTTTAATCTATAAAAGGTTAGGCACAGAAAATTACCAGAATTATAAATTTAAGGTGGTAGTAAAATTTATATTAGGGCGGGTCAATTTCTATGGGGGATTTTTTCGACTACGTACGTATAGTACTGAATGATTCTATGTGTAATTATAAGCAGTGGTCCATGGGTCTAAAGTTAATTGGGATTTGCAAAATCGCGAAAATAGGTTTCTAAGCACTTTTCTGTAGTGTTGTAATGAAGCGCTTAAATTTTGTATAAAAACAAATAGATAAGGGGTTTTTTTGGTTAGGAGGGATATATTTCTGCACTTATCTTCTTAAAACTTCCACCAGGGGGCGCAACGCTGAAAATATTTTTGCTATTTGGCAGCTCCAACAGATTTTGGACCCATGTTTTCTTCGTCAAATTTGCTTAGAATTACACGTAGAATCCTCCTATGCTATACGCGCATAGTCAGAAAATTGATCCGTCCTAATGTAAATATATATGGATGTCGCTACCATGTCCAGATTAAGGTCATTCCCTTAATATTGGTATCGAAGGTATATAAGAATTAAACGAAGCAAGCATATGTTAAAATACTTTTTCAAGATCTATTTCTATAAAATGTGGCAAACTGTTACTAAGTAATAATTAAGTATGCCGTTTCTTTCTAGCCTAAGACGTGCATTATCTTATTGTCCTCCTCCTCCTCCACTTCCGTTTCTCATTAACATTTTTTATGCAGCCAAAATAACTACATAAAATGTTTCAAAACGTATCTATCTTATATAACAAAATATCACGGGCGGCAAAAGATCAAAAGCCAAAACAAATGAAATTTGAACAAAACGAAATCACTAAAATGCTCCTTAAAACAAGAAAACATACAGTACAAATGTATGTACATACATACATATGTATGCACTTATGTAGGTATATATGTATACATATGTATGTGTATGTTTGTACATACATATCTATATCAATGGGTATGTATTGCATCTTACGAGGATGCCAGCGGACTAGTAAAGTTCATTTTATTCATTGGAGTAGTTACGAGTGCAGGCCACTTAAGAACTGCTGCCTTTTCGTCAAAAGGAATAAATAAAACAACTCAAAAACAGCTTGTGAATTGCCAAAGCAGTTAAATAACTGATATAATCGCCACAAAGAATAAATCGCAAAATAGTGGTCACAATAATTTCCAATGCAGATGGCTGGTAGGTTAGAGAAACCGAAGAAGTAAGTATTGTAGAATAAGTACGCAAAGAGTTTAAAAAATAAGTGAAAACAAAAATAAATAATAAAATAACTAACAAAAAAAAAAAAATTTTGAATCATCGGTAGTTTGGTATTTTGTCGCCTCTTGGGAATATCTATGTAATACATAGTGTGTACACATTACTCAGTTTTTTTGTAAAATGCATTTAAGCAAATTAAAATTGCAAATTTTTCACGCACTAAATTTAGATTACTCCCACGAGAAGTGCGCAAAAACAACTTGCACTATATATACCAACAGATTCTGTAGCCCGTTAGTTGTCAATGTCAAAGTGAATTATGCGCCAATTATATATGCAAATCTTTGCTAAAGGTGCAAATAATTAATTCTTTCAAGTAACAGTTACAATTAGTCATATATTTGGTATGCAGAAAGGAAAAAATATAAGAAAACTTTACCTAAGGAGTTTTGAAGTGCATATATATATGTAACAAATAAATCGTTGAATACGCTGCTTGCAGAGACTTCTCAGAAAGTAAGGAACCAATATGACGGCAGAAAAGGTACTAAGATAGTAAAAAGTCTTTCGCAAGACAGATGGCAAGACATTTCGAAAGACTTTTGTTATTCTACCACAAAAGTCTTAGAAAAAAACTCTTTCATTCACCACTCGTGGTGAAAAGTTATTTTGAGAGGAAGCACTTGTAATAGGTATATATCATTTCGATCGCCGCGCTCCAACAATCTCATTGGCCGACTGAGCAAAGCCGAGGCGTGCCACGCGAGAGATCCGAGTTCAGGTACTCGGGCAGCGGATTTTTTTCGTATTTTAAATTCATGTTTTAAGTTTAATTTTCTTTCAATTATTATATTTTAACCTTTAAATATAAAATATATATTTTTTAATTTAAATAAATTTTTAGTAAGTTTTTTTCTTTTTAAATAAAATTTTCTTCTAATTTTTTGATGTTATTGTGTTTAAAATAATCTTTTTTTTAATTTCATTTAATTATTAGGAACTTATTTTATTTTAAGTTATATTTTTAGTTTAACTTTCTTTTAGTTTTAGACTTTTTTAAAGAAAATACTTTTTTTAATTTCATTCAATGTTAAGATTTTAATTTAATTTATTTCTTCTAATTTTAATTTAATTGGTTTTTCTTTTGTTAATCAAATTTTTTATTAATTTTTTGTATTTTATTGTTTAAAAAAAATATACATACATATGTTTTATTTCTTTTAATTTTTAAGATCTTTTCTTATTTTATATATTTTTCGTCTCTTAATTAAATTTTCTCTTACTTTATAGGTTTTGCTCTAAAAATAAAAATATTTTTTTTTTTGTTTTATTTAAGTACAATTTTCTTCTAGTTTGATTTTTTTCTTTTTCTAATTTCATTCTGTTCTTATTGTTTTCAACAGAATATTTTTTTATTTATTTCATTTGATTTTAAAATTATTTATCGTTAATTTTGTTTTATTTAAATTTTTTTATTAAATTGTCTTATTTATTAGCTTTTGTTTTTTAAGAAGAAAAATATCTATATTTTTCTTTTATTTAATTCATTTTTTAAAAACTTAGTGCTAAAAGGCGAACAGCGTGACGCTAAGACTTCTTCGTTAGTCGATCTTCCAATTGTGGTCTGATTATGCATACTTCATATAACTTCGCATAAATTTCAAACTGTTATTTTCTATGTACTTTGTATGTGCTCCATTAGCCAGAAAATAGCAGATGTGTTGCCTCACATTTTCTTAAGTAATATTTCAGTTGCAGTGGTACGAGTGGTTATGCGAAGGCATGCGAAGTTATACGAAGTATGCATAATCAGACCGTTATGCTTTCAAAAGACAGTAAACAGCTTTCAACATAGTTGTCAGAATTGACCATTGTCTGAAGAAAGGCTTTTGTCTTTCGAAAGACTGTCGTGAGTTGAAAGAAACAAATCGCTCATGAGTACCACCTGCAATGCTATGTAGACTCGAAGCGAATTTTCGGTGAAGTCGCAAGTGTAAACGCAAGTCCGTTATAAGGATGATGTTTGAAAATCATCTTAAAACTTTATTTTAGCTATCTAGATACTAAGAAGGTAGGTCTACTCACCATGATCGAAAAGTTCAGATATCAACTCATGTGTTGTGAGCACATGCCCCTCAGATTTAGTGGCTTGCTTCGGCATATCGCTTGAATTTAGTGACCTCACACTGTTCCACTAGCATGCTTGTGATATCCACAGCTCCAGTTGTGGGCGGAAAAGTAATTGCCTCCTTTTCGTCCGCGGGTGTGTCGTCTCAAAACTTCTAGAGGTTCCTGTGGAGGTAAATTATCTTCCCTTTTTACCTTGCCTTTATTAGCTTAGGTTGAAACTATGTAATAATGCTGCGCCTAAAAAAGAGCAATCTTAATTCTAAACGCTATAACATTCGCTGTTGATATTTTTTTATCACTATTTAAAATCCCCGAAGGAACACCAAGCGCACCTAACAACATGCTAAATATATCTACCATGGTTTGGCTGATTACACATTGCGTATGCTACTTTTTCATGTTGTATACATTTAGCTCCCACTGCTTTTAATTTAGAGAATTTGACGGCAAAAATTAGCCGTTGTCAGAATTCCGCTACTGAAGACAGTACGAATGGAAATTTCTTTATGTAAAAAGACTACATTGAGAATACAAAGCCCTTGAAGCATCCTGAGCTGCTGCTGGATTGGCATAATTTCCATATATCCAAGACTACCTGACCAAACAGGCACACTCCGTTGATATTTGGTGGTCTTGGAATTGTTTTCCCATTCTAAAGCGGTTGCGGAATCATCCGGTTGCCGGCCTCGTTTAGTGTGTTTCGCACTTCATCACACTTCTGTGGGCGTGAGTCTGCCGGAAAATCGCTGATGATGATGCGTTCTTCGCCATTGTTCTGCAGAACAATTGCGCTAATTCCCGTTTCTCCGCTTTGTAGCGGCTGTGATCCCTCTCTTAGCCTATCAGCAGACACGTGCTAAGCCAGGCAACGGCTTTACTCGAGTTATTGGGGATTCCACTTTTTATCTGAGCCGTTCAGACCTGAACATCTCTTATGGCTCAGAGTGCTGGATCTTCCTGGTGGAGGTCGAGGTGGAAATAAGGCCCTTCCATATTTCTTGCATTCAGAACAAGTGTTTTTTAATAATAATAATCCCAACGGGTTTTACCCTCCATTCCCGCCCATCCGCACGAGGGGCGCAGTCCGCATGACGTACGGAACCAGTATTTTAAATTTTTAGCGGAGTAATTGTTCGGAAGGGGCTCAGTGCCTCGTCATTAATCTTCCGGAATTCGTTTTTGGTAGTTTAGTACCTGGACGATCGATATCTTCTGCTATATGTAGAGCGTTTACTCATCGTTTATGAATGGGAAGGTCATCCTTAGTTAGTGTTCTCAAGCAAGTTTAACGGTCGAGCACGGCACAAGAAGCCAAACTTCAATCCGTTGATATACTTTCAAATTTGAGCTGCACTTAAGCGCCCTTCCGTCACGCCAAGTTGGCTGCCTTAGCTAAGAGAAATCACCACTAGCGCCTTCCATTGCAGCACTCCAGGCAATATGTAAGTCTATACATCCGCCTTCATGTCAATTGGTTTCACTACCACCTACTGTGCGAACACAGACGACAAACTGTCAAATCGAAATTTGTGAGCTGTTAAAAACAATCGAAGTGTGGATGGCAAATATTTTATTGCAAAAAAAAAACGAAATTTTATTTATTTACATGCACCGAAGGCAACAACATGCAAGGCAGAATTAATAAAACACGAGACAAGTAGAAACCCCAACTAAATTCCACATCCGCGAACAACAAGCCACAGCAGCAGCTGAAGAAACAAATTGCCACAACAGCAGCAGACGCAGCGTGCTAAAGTTTATCAGCGCAAAGCGATCGATACATCAATATGGTCAATAAAGTCACACTGGGCAACAAGCGATGCAACAACAACACACAAACGTTGGGCTCATGTCCGCGATGCCCACACATAAAATTGTATGCAACAAGCAACAAGCAAAAGCCACAGCAAGGCGCTTCTTTGTTGCGGTGGCATGTTGCAGGAATAGCAGCGGCAGCAAGCAACAACAACGATTGCAACTGCAGCTCTTTGCTGGTGTTGTTCTTGTTGTTGCCGCTGTTGCGCTTGCCTTTTTCGCGCTAACAAATTGAAATTTAAGAAGTTCGGCTGCTGTTTGTTTCTTTTCTTTGTTGCAACTGTATGTTGGCTAATTTATATTGTGTTGCTGGCATTGTTGCGTTCTGAGGTAGTAGTAGTAGTAGTAGTAGTAGTAGTTATTGTTGTTGCTGTTGCAGCTAGCACTACGCAATTGTTGTTTGTATGCCTGTTGCCAATGATTTTGTTGTCACAGTACAATGGTCGCACTGCTTGGNTATTGTTGTTGCTGTAGCAGCTAGCACTACACAATTGTTGTTTGTAGGCCTGTTGCCAATGATTTTGTTGTCACAGTACAATGGTCGCACTGCTTGGTTTGGTTTCATTGCGCTTCCTGTCTGTCTGCCTGCTTGTGGCGCATTGTAAGCGCGCGATCGCAAATTTTCATACAGAAACGAAAGCAATAACAACAAAAAAAATGACTATGTAAGAAAATAAGAAAAAATTTATAAAAATATACAAAGTGACTAACAACATTGGCTCGCCGAAGCATCAATGTAGCAACTAAACGAATTTCGGCAGGGCAGTCCAAACAGTTGGAGGCTTAACTTTAGCGGTTACACTGGGAGGAATATTATTGGTAGAAATATTAAATGTTTATANTGTGGCGCATTGTAAGCGCGCGATCGCAAATTTTCATACAGAAACAAAAGCAATAACAAAAAAAATAAATATGTAAGAAAATAAGAAAAATTTATAAAAATATACAAAGTGACTAACAACATTGGCTCGCCGAAGCATCAATGTAGCAACTAAACGAATTTCGGCAGGGCAGTTCAAGCAGTTGGAGGCTTAACATCAGCGGTTACACTGGGAGGAATATTATTGGTAGAAATATTAAATGTTTATAGTTATAAGGGCGGTTTTTAGAAGTAAATTTTTAAATTTATCTGCATGCGCAAATTTTGATCTAAACAAAAAAAAACAAAAAGATTTGAAGAGCTGATAATTGCGGTTTTATCAGGCACTGGCTTGTGGTTTTCTTCTCCATATTTCTAGAGTTGAATGAAAAGGCTTATCAACTAATCGTTTTGTTTTGATAATTTATAAATTAGACAGAATATTTTGGTATTTTAAAAGTGGCCTTAATTTGTTGGCCAATGAAAGTGTACATTTAAACATTAGACATAAATTTTTGGATAGTTTGAAACTGTTATCTACTTTTTGAAATTTAAAATTTTTGGTAATTCTAAAAACCGGACTAAAATTTTGGTAATTTAAAAAATGGACATAATTTGGGAATTTAAAAATCAGACACGCATACATTTTTCAATGCATTTAAAAATTGCAAATCACTGAATATATATTTCTGGATATTTAAAAAATGGACAATATGTATGTCGTTTTGAGAATGGACATAATTTTTCGCACCCTCAAAAACAATGTATATCTTTGAGTCATTTAAAATATGGACATACATTTTTGATAGTTTAAAAACTGGATATCGTTTTTGTTTTGTTATTAAAAAATTTAAGCGTACTTATTCTTAGTTAAACAATGGACATAAATTTTGGCCAAAAATGAAAAAAAAAGTTCGGATAATTTAAAACTGGACATAATTTTTCGATAACTTTAAAACTTTTCATAAATTTTTGGTCATTCAAAATGTAGGCATAGTTATTTGAAACTTTAAATTTTTTAGTAATGGTGATTTTGCAACTGGTAAATATATTTTTGTTCACTTAAAAACTGGCCATATGTACAACTTTGGTAAGGTGAAATCTGGGGATATATTTTTTGGTTATATTAAAACTTTGCATAAATTTAATCAAAAACGGGGCATAATCTTATGCTCATTTAAAAATGATTTTGAAACTGGACATACATTTTTGGTAATTTGAAAAGTGGCTATATTTTTTTGGTTATTGAAAAATGAACATAAATTTTAATCAAAAACTGAACATGAATTCTTGCTGATTAAAAAAAGTACTATGCATAAATTTTTGAACATTGAAAACTGAACATATTTTTCTGTTAATTGCAAAACTGACATACTTTTTTTTTAACTGTTGCCAAATTTTTGGGTCATTGAAAAACTTGGTACAAATTATTGGTAACATAAAAAATGAACGTAGATTTCAAATTTTGGTCATTTAAAAACTGGCATAAAAGGCGCCATGCATTTGTCATTCAAAGCTGGGCACTCATTCATGCAAATTTAAAAATGGGCTACAGTTTTGCCCATTTAGAAACCTATCAATTTTAAGCCATTTAGAGATTAGACATATTTATTTGTTAATTTAAAAACCGGAAATAAATTTTTAGTCGTTGAAAAACTGCATATAAATTTTTTGCTAATATAAGAAGTGTGCGTAAACTTTTTTCAGATACTGTACTTAGAGCCATAATTTTTTGGTCGTTGAAAAACTGGATTTTTGAATTTTTGGTAACATAAAAAATGAACATAAATTTCAAATTTCGCTGATTTAAAAACTGGGCATAAAAGCAGCATTCGTTTTTTGTTCCAAAGCTTGGCATATTTTTTTTTTTGTTATTAAGAAACTGAATATAAATTTTTTGCTTTTTAAAAAATATAAAAAAAAGTTTGTACATTTGAAAACTTGGCATTTTTTGAGAAATAGACATAATTTTAGGACAATTAAACCTAAGCATAAGTTTTAAGCCATTTAGAAACTAGACATAATTGTTTGTTAATTTAAAAACCCAGAATAAATTTTTCGTTATCGAAAAACAAGACATACATTTTTGGTAATATTGGTCATATTTTGTCGATTACAGGGCATAATGTTTTGGAATTTCGAAAAATTAACTTAAATATCTGGTGTTCGAAAACTGAACTAAAGCCTGCCATAAATTTTGATCCATTTTGAAAATTATGATATTTTTTTAATAACTTGATAACGGGAAATGAATTTTTGGTAGATAAATCAAAAAAATGGGACATTGATTTTCGGCCATTAAATAAACTGAATATAATTTTCATTAATTTGAAAATGAGGCATACATTTTTCGTCATTTAAAAATTGGACATAATTTTTTAGTAATTTAATAATGGGACATACATTTTTGGTAATTTCAAAAACTGGGCATAGTTTTTTGGTAATTCAAAAGTGGGAAACGATTTTTCACTGTGTATCAGCAATGTCTTTCTTAACCCACATCCCTCGAGCTATTTCATGCAAAGGGCGATCCTCCTGAGTTCCTCAACCTCTACGCTCCTACACCTCTTCTGAACCACAGGGAGCTCTGTAGCCGCTGGTTGAGGCACATTTGAATTTTTATTTTTTAAATTGTATGCTTTTTCCCGTTTTTTATTTGCTTTTAACTGAAATCTTAGCCTACAAATTGCAGATCACGGTTTTCATGTCGTACATGTAAATTCATGGCTACTGTTGTGTGGCATGCCACCACGCCACTGGTCACTTCACTTTTATCAGCCACAATTGTTATTGTTGTGGTTGTTATTGTTGCTGCAGTGCTGTGAAGGAAGTTTCCAAGCTTACGATTTCTATCCAAAATGTATCGAATTTTCGAATGCTCGTTTTAAAATCGCTTAGACTTTAGCAAGTAAATAGTAGCAGCTGTTTTATGGCTGTTCATTTTTGTGTTGTAACCACTGCATACATATGTATGTACGTATGTATGTATGAGAGATAGTACCACATCTTACGATTTTATTTATTTACATGCGAGGCAACAATTTACCGCGTACAGATATATTTAGAAGCGCATAAACCCAACAACGAAGCTAACAACTTTGTATTTTAGAATGTCACACATTGACCATACAACGGGGCTGTTGTAATGATAGTTGCTTCTGCTGAAATTGTTGTTGCTGTGAACATGTAACAAGTGACAGTGGCAGTTACATAAGCAGAAAAGCAATTGTGACTTGGTTTATTTGTGAGTTGCATTTATTTCATTTCGGTCTCTGCAGTCGAGTGGTTAGAGATGCGTACTTGCTGCTGCTTCAGAGGACCTGGGTTTAACAAAATCAAACCTGCGTTGCTCGGACCTCAATCCCAAGGCAACTATAGAGATTTGCGTTCTGGACTTGATGAATATAAAAACGAGGTCTTAGAGGAAGTAAAACGATCTTTAAATATTAAACAAGAGAAAATAAATAGCAGACAGCAAGTAAACGCCTTCATCTTACTCACTCAGCAAAATAAAAAAGTTTCTGCCTGAGCTGGCATGGATTAAAATTGGCAGGGCCAGTTGTAAAATACGGCTCTGAACAAAACTCAAGCGCTGTCTCCGTTGCTGTATCGGACACTTCGTAGTGTGGGTCGGTAAAGGTGCAGGCGGAAAATGCTTAGCAATTATACACCAAAGCAAGCAAGCTAAAAAAGTAATTAATCACCTGCAGCAGTGTTGAAGGATATATGACGCTTTGAAATGCTCGCAGCTACTCCTCGACATAAAAATCTCACGCTTGACCTCAGAACTATTCATACATAGATGGAAAAAGAAGCAGGTAGTTAAAATCAGTAAAGGTAATCCGACCACACGCACAGCATTCCGCGCTCTATGTGTACCAGGCAGAGTAGGTAAGCTACTAGAAAGTCTTCTTAAACCTCGTCTAGCAACAGCTCTTGATAACGGTGGAGGGCTATCAGATCAGGAAAATGAACCATCGGATCTATTGGATCTGTCATAAGCAGCGTAGATCAGGACACAACGAGCGTGGTACTATTACTCCAAAGAAATTGTCTATACCGGGCTAAAAGAAAGTGTGCAGTGGATGTGGAAATGAATGACAAATATTGTGCCAGAGTTAAAATATGGACAGTGGACTGACTCAGTCATAAATACAAAAGTGTGCGGAGCAAACGTTGGTGATTAAGATTTTGAAAGCGAAATTTCTTTGCTCTCGGTAGAGTGGAAATCCGAATTCCGGTGAAACGAAAAAGCTATGGAAGAAAGGATAGGAAGAGAGATTAAGACCCAGATAAAAATTAAGATAAAGTCAAGATTAAGGTTCAAATTGAGATTAAGATTAAACTTAAGATTAAGATTCAGATCCAGATTAAAATTAAAATTAAGACCATTTTTCATTATTTCGCAAAAAAAATCATTATATAATAAGAAGCAGTGCCACTTCAGTTGCGCATGAGATCTCATACAAGTTTTATTTATTTTTTCTTTACTTTAACAAATAGTCAATCAAAGCAGAAAGCATTAAATAGGGAATGTTAGCAAACGAAAGCGCCATCGGCGCCGACCTGCCTGCTCATCTGTCCGCAAAGTACCACCCAAAACGTCATAAAAATATGCAGCAATTCTTTGGATATTTGTGAAGTGAAGGACAGATCAAGATATGAGTGCGCGTATGCGGCAAACCGTTGAGGCAGGTGCGCAGAAATTTTTTTATTGAAAAGTGGAAAAACTGGAGGCTCGTAAAATGCGTTGATGGAAATATTATGAAAGTACATACATACATAACAAATAAAAAGAAGGCAATTAAAAGCATTGTATTGGGAAAATTATGAATTTTATAAAATTTTAAAATTTTTAATTTTAATTTTTTTGTTCTTCTTCGATCGTAAAAATTCTTCTCGACCTGCACATATTCCACTGAAAAATATGTATAATTTTGGAAATATTTACCTGTTTTTAATAGTTTTTATTTTTTTTTTTAATTTAATTCACTTTAATAAAGTCGTAAATTTTTAGTCTTTCACTTGCCTTATTCATTATTTTATCAAATAGAGTTATTGCGTGTGACCGAAGATTCAATAGCCCACCAGAGCAGTCGCTGAAAACAAGTGCACACACACTCATACCAATATACATATCCAAATAAGTTTGTTTACGACCCGCAAGAAAAGGCCGCCAAGTGCATGCTGCGTTTTTACGATGCGACAGACACTGAGATAGAGATCGCGCGCCCAAAAGACAGCGCACATACTTAAATTTTTGTATAAAGATCTAATACTCGCTGCATATGCATAGAAGATGTGTATATGCCGCTCCAGCTTGCGTGCGTGCACCATAGAAGAAAGTCGTCGCGGAAGAGGCCATAAAATTAGAGAAAAGTCATTAAAAATGGCAAAGCAGCAGTAGCGGACCAAAGAACTTGCTAACCGCCTGAGTATTTTTTGGCCAAAACAGTAGTCGGGAGACAGTAGCCAAATGACAAACCAACAAATCGTATCAATACACAAAAGGATAATTGAATCCTTTGGGTGATTTTTATGATGCCATAAAATTGCTGGAAAAAAAACTAAAACATTAAAAGAAAATTGAAGCGCCAGCGTAACGAAAGACATGCAGTGAAGCCAAAGGGGGTGGACGGGATGTCTGGACGCATTAAGATACTAATCTTAAGATGAACACCATTCCAATAGTATGGGCTTCGGCTGCTTGGAAGCAGGCAATTTTTGGTGGATTTTAATTGCTCCAACAAGTTATGCCTATCCAATGCGGAGATGAAAAGTAAATGGCAAGGGCAAGGGTCAGTTGCTCGCATGTCTTTAAGCATGCGAATTATATACAATTAAAGTCAGGATATAAAGAAATATTTGAGAAAATAGACACATCTTTAATTTCGTCTTTTTAAGGCCATTGAGGAATTCATTCGAACATCAGAAATGTATTCAGGAAGTTCAATACTTCCTAGAAAAATTGCTTCTTCTTATTTGGTGCTGTAGCCACCTTAGCGATTTTGGCCGAGTCCTATAAAGCACGCAAGTCATTCCTTTTCCTTCGCTACCACCATCTGGTTCCCAGTTGAGCTTGAGCTTTTCTGTCCATTCGTACGGCAAGGCCAAGCGATCGGAGCCGCTGTATTTTAATCCGCGGCACTATGTCCTTGTCGTTGTAAAGCTCCTACTATTCTTCATTTCATTGTCTGCGGTACTCACCGTTACTAAGACGCACTGGTCCGTAAATATTTGTCTTGAACACCCCAAGCACCCAATTGTAATTTTTAATTATTTTTTATATTTTGATTAATTTTTTTCTTTTTTAAATTTATTGTTTTTATTTATTAGCTTTTATTATATTATTTAAAAAGAAAAAAAAAATCCTTTTTTAATTAAATTTAATTTTTAAAGACTTATTTCTAAAAGCATAACGACGCTAAGACCTCCTTGTAAGCAGATCTTTCAATTAGTCTTTTCAACATATATCGTGTACATAAATTTAAACATCACCTAAGTTTAAAATTTTTAGAGTTTTTGTTAGTTTTTAATTTCTTGAAGTTTCCCCTTTTCAATAACTTGGAATTCCAAAATTTTCTAAAGTTTCAAAACCATGATAAAAACATAGCAAGGTAGAACCGTTCTCTCAATTTGTCGGCCATGATTTTTTTTTTTGAAGTTTGCCAACATTTTAAAATCATATAAAAGTGAAAATAAAAAATTGAAATTGTTCGAAATTGTTGTTGCTTGAGATTGAAAATGAAATTGTGTGTGTGAGTTTGTGAGTAAATTTAAAAATTAAATTGTTTGGAAACGTCAAGAATTTTAAAAGTGACTCTCAGCGGTTCTACCTTACTATATTTTTATCATGGTTTTGAAACATTGTGAATTTGAGAAATTTTTTATTTCTCAAAAAGATTGAGAATTGTAGGAATTCTAACAAATTTTTTCTAAGTAAAAGTGTCGAATATACAAAATTGATCAAACGAAATTAAAAGTTTTCGAATGTTGAAAACATTTTCATATTTCGTAGTTTTTGAAAATTTAAAACATTTTCGTAATTCTTGAAGATTAAAAAAAATTTTGGACGTTGATGTTTTCAAAATTTTCAAAAAAGTTTAAATTCTCAAACTTTGTTATATCAATACAAAATGTTAATATCTTTTAGAATTCTAAGAATTTTCTATTTTTTACACACAAGTACATGAACATAAGAATTTTTCGACAATTTGTGATGTTTCACATTTTTACATTTATGATGGGTCCGCCACTGGTAAATGTGGAGTTATGTGCTTAATTTAAATAACGAAAACCCAATTTTAACATTAAAGTTTTGATTTTCATTATAACAGTGTATCTCATTACATCGCTTTTTATGGATTTTAATTATTTTAAAAAGATATTTAATGCCGGATTTTCACGGGCATTAAATGGCAACCAATCTTGCCTTTGTCTTATTACCAGATAATTTCGAGTGCCCTGAAGGTGAGAGAAATGATTGTAACCCCCTTTTCCTTTGATGTAGAATTCCAAACATAATCTGTATCACATTTGCAAGCATCAGTAAAGGTTGTGTAATAAGAAAGCCCGGGCGTAGCATTAAAGTTAAGCCAGCACTGTGCGTTAGAGAATTTAAGGCTGTAGCCTCTATTCAGCAAATGAAATGATGGTGTGGCGCGGAAAAAATTTTAACGCTTAGATCACTGCCTCCAACAAAATCCGTCTCACTTCAAACAGCGGTTGTTTCATAGTATGTCAATGCATTTCTGTTGTTTTTGCTATTGTTGTTATAACAGAAAATTAAAATTATGAAAATATTGCTGTTGAATGCCTTGAGTTACTGCTGTGGATCAGGGTGCTACTCTGTAATGCAATACGAAAGAAAAATGCGATGCGAAAGGCAATCGCACAGCGTATTACAGAGTAGCCCCACAGATCTCGTTAGTCCCGTTTTTTCTGCCTTTTTCATCATTGTCATATTCGTCTCTGTCTTAGAGTTGTTGAGAGAGTGGCAGCTTAAAATACTGATGCACCCACCCCTTCAGTAATCTTTGGTCGAGCCACGTAGAATTGTTGGGATGAAAGTGAAATCGTTTTCTTCCAAAATTTCTTGAAATTGTCCTGAGGAATAATTGTCGTATATTACTGTAACCGATCGCCCTCAGTCTAAGAGTCAATTGTTTAGTTTATTCTGCTGAAGACGATTGCCAGTGGAAATTTCGGTTTTATCACATGATTGAAATTCCAAATGCTAATTTTCTTTTTTAAGTTTCAGTTTATTCCAGCAAAAACTACGACGTATTTAGACTTTTCAGCGAATCAGCCAAACACAGGTTGTTCCTCAAGAAAGTCAGCATCAACATATTTTACTAGCTCCTTCTAAGTACATTTTATTTCTAAACAACCTCCTAAAAATGCTCTCAAAAGTCCTTTTTCATTTGCGATCACACTTTAAAAAAAATTTTCATACTTTAGTAAATTCACTTGCCTGGCTTTTCTTGCATCTAACCCGCACATAAACACCTTTTTGCGGCTAATTGAAAATTTCGCTAAGTACCTATAAATAAGTGACTCCAAACTATTTTTTTTTTTTATAATTTCTTCGATCGTGTTGCAGATGTTGTATGCTATTATGACGCTTTTTGCACGTTTTTGTCGCTTGTTCTTGTTGTTAGTGCTTTTGTTTTTACGCTGCTGATGGCGCTGATGCATGTCCGACGCCTGTCTGGACACCTACGCACTAAATGTACAAATACTCGTACACGCACTAAACTCTTGTGACAATGCAGCAGCAACAGCGGCAGCGGCCTCAACCTCAGCGCCAACACCAACACCGGCAACATAGCCAACTCGTGCAAACACCTCGACGCCGTACTATTCGCTGTCAAAGTCTATAATGTGTTGACACTAAATTTGCATTAAAACGCACTTTGCCACCGATTGCAGTGGCTGGGTGTGGATGCAACACATGCAGCAAGCGCCTTGGAGCGCTGAGGAACAGTTTGTTGTCTGGATGTGTAGTGCGCATTGTGTGGTATACGATTTGGTGGGTTGTGCCATAACTCATTCGGTTGGCAGTGATGCAGCAAATGTGCGCATCTATAAAAAAAAAAATGTTGCACAGATACTTGGGACATTTTTGCAGTGGAGTTTGCCGTTTTGTTGTTCACTTCGGTCACATTTCATTTCTTTGCCTTAAAATAATTAGCCAAATTGTAGGGATTAGGTTTTACGGTGAAAGTACTTTGCGCTTGGTTGGGTGTAAACCCAAACTCTAACAAAATAGAAAAGCGGCAAAAGAAAGGTCTGGGATGACATACAGTCTATTTATTGCTGGGCACGATCGAGATTAAGAATAAGAAAAAGATTAAAATTAAGACTAAGATTGTGATCGAGATTGAGATTCATATTAAGATTAAGATTCGCATTAAGAGTTAAATTTAGATTAAGATTACGATTAAGACTGAGATTCAGATTAAGATTAAAAATAAAAATAAGATTACCATTAAGATTAAGAATATAATTGAGATTAAGATTAAGGTTAATATTAAGATTTAGAATAAGATAAAGATTAAGATTGAGATTAAAATTAAGGTTCAGATTAAGATTAAGATTAAGACTATGATTTATCTTGAGATTAAGATTAAAAATTAAGATTAAGATTAAGGATCAAATTAAGATTAAGATAAAGATTGAGATTAATGTACTGAGTAAGATTAAGTTTAAGTTTAAGATTAGGAATAAGATTAAAATTAAGAATAAATTTAATCTTAAGGTTCAGATTAAGATTGATCATGAGGTATAGATTAAGGTTGGGAATAAGATTAAAATTGCCATTAAGATTAAGATTAACAAGATAATTAAGATTAAGACTAAGTTTAAGATGATTATTAAATCCAAGCTAAAAGTTATGATCAAGATTAAGATTACAAAGAATGAGATTAAGGTAGAGAGTAATATTTAGATTAAGATTAAAAATAAGATTAAAATTAGGATTAAGATTAAGATTAAGCTACAGGTTAATATTAAGATTGAGATTAAGGTGCAGATTAAGATTAAGATTAAAATTGAGACTAAGAATAGGAAGAAAATTAAGATTCAGATTACATTAATATTAAGATTGAGAATATATTACAGAGTAAGATTAAAATTGATATTAAGTTACATACTAGAATTAAGATTAAAACTAAGACCATTGCCAAGTTAAGATTAAGAATGAAATTAAGATTAATATTAAGATTAAGATTTGTGTTAAGATTTTTCATTATTATGCAGAAAAATGCTCAAATAATATGCTGAGAGAGGAAAAGAGAAAGAAGTTTCTCTTCAGTCGCGCGTGGGATCAACGCACGCTTTTGTTTTAATTTTTGGTGGCACTCAATTCATTTGATGCCAAATCAGTTTTATGCAAAAAACTCCTAACTATTCCAAGAAAAAGTACACATATTTTCAACAATAAATACTGAGCTCATTTGAGCTCTTTTAAGATTATCTCCTCATTTCGGCTCGCTTAGTAGGTAAGCGATTATTTATCATACCAATCTTCCATATCCAGTATCTAGCTTTATCCACTTGGTACGCTTCATCATATACGCTTTAGCGCTTTGAGGTAGCAATAAAATCCTAGGGTTGTCTGCAACACAAAGCCAGCACCAGCATAAGCGCTAGTCAATCATTTTCAATCAATTTTCACAAATCCCTTAACCAAAAGGCAAAAATGCCAAGAAAAAATTCAAAAGCGTGCAATTTTTATGAGACACTTTGATTCTGCTTCCATACCCGCTTTACACCTGCCCACACCGGAGCGCGCTATGAAAGCGAGTTAATCGAGCAAAATAAACCAATCGCATACGCACGAATTGGCAAAACGGCAGATATTGTCATCCAACGGTTGCAACTTTGACGGATGTAAGCGGAAGAGTGTCTGTCAGGTCTGCAGGGAATTTCATTTTCTTTAGGCTGTGGTGAAGTTTTTTCTCTTTTTTTTTTTGCAAGCGTGTTGAAAAAGTGTGTGCCAGTAAGAAATTTAGCAACAGTCTTTTGTTAAAGGATTAGCGGTTGCATGCTAAGTGAAATGTGTTTTATAAAAAAGGGAAAAAAGGCGCGGCTGGAGTGAAAGTGTTGCAACGCGAACAAGGCTAAGCGGGGCTAACACTCTTAAGAGCCCAATGAAATGAGGTGGAAATCTTTGTGCATATGTACGCTTTTTGAAGACAGCAAATATTGTATAAAAAATGGGGGAAATTTTTTGGAGATTTCTAGGCATTGTATGTAGTTGGAAAATTGTTTGCCAAGTTGTGGGTATCAATTACACAACAACACGGCGGTAGAAGTCATCTAACAATTGGCCGGATTATGGTTTCCTTTGATGGGCTTAAGCTTGCACATAGATACATAAGTGTGATGTGGCAATTGACAAAGAAAAGTGTAATCTCTTAAGTAGGATGCCAATATAATGTAGAGTATTGAAAAAAGATTGAGTTTTTCTTAAGATTTTCTTGTGAACTTTTTGGATTCAAGCAAAGAACTAAGTCTTAGCCGAGCAGTGTTATGCCCGAAGGCTTAATACCTTTAACTTTTAAATGTTTTAGAATTTTAAGTATGAAAATATTTAAATGGGCGAGTTTTAAAGCAAAATCTCATATCTGAACAAGCCAGATAAATCTGTTGGCTTGTATTTGATCCGGCTATTTTATCGAGTCTATGAAATTTTTTGTCCACTCAACCACAAAGCCGTGATGCCCTGGAACAGAATGGTACTCACAACCGATGTGTCATAAAGTTTACAATGTGAGGTTTCAATCCAGATTTTTCCTATCGATGATTTGCAAGTTATGGCTAATTTATTTATTTAAGTTATGGCGTAGGCTTCCAGTCTAAAATAAAACACACATGCCATAATACCTCGGAAAAAGTCAGCGCAAAACCGTTCAATAGAATGCTCCTTTGGACGCGTAAAGCGCCTTGAGCTACGTCGTATAAAACTTAGAGGTGCTTGCCGCCAGCGCAAGCCATGCAAAGTATTCACAGTTAGATTACAAAGGAGTGGGAAAAGGTCATCTCCTCCCATCTTCGAGTATACCATAGTTCTAATGCCTAAAAGGCGACGAACAACTACTACTAGAGGGTGATTCAGCCCAAGGTTAGTTGAGACATGGAGAACAGCTTCGAAGAGAACACTATTGAATGCACCTTTGATATCAAGGAACAAAGCTGTATCTATAGACCTGCCTTTCCAGTAGGCATGCTGACACCTAGAGAGTTTGCTTATACGTATATGGGGCATTTCACGTCACTCGAACCGGAAATAAACCCTGCAAACCAAAGTTCCCGAAAGCTTAACGAAATCTTTAGGAGTATCTTATTTCTGTTACGATTTTTTTATGAATCTTTGAAGAAAATTATATGAAGTGGTTGACACGAACTTGTAAAGAAATTTCTGTACGAAAAATAAAGATAATTCTAAAAAAATTCTGCAAGAAATTCTTCACGTAGCAGTATTATTTTCATTGCTTTACCGATTTTCTTCCGAAACTTCGTAAAAGAATCAAAGTGTGCACAGTTTATTTTATTTTAGAAAATTCGGCAAAAAATCGGATGAGATCTTTACGAATTCTTTAAAATTTCTCTACAATTCAGAATACTCTGAAAAAATGGTTTGCAGGGAAGTTATGCTTTGGAATTCGTTTATATTTTGGTAATTGTACACACAATTTTTTTGTATGATGTGTCGAGTTAAGGGCTTTCAAAAATAGTAAAAATTAAAATTCGGGTTTTCCTTTGAAATAGTTTTTCACACGGAAAAAATGTCTAATTAATGTTTAATTTTCGCGATTTATGCGGAAAACTTTCCTCGTTAAAAAAAGAAACGAATAAAGTTAAATATGGCTTTTAAAATAGCTGGCAACCCTCTCTATTTAACTTCTTTCGTTTAAAATCGGTACTGTAATGTCTCATTCAATTCATATCGAAATTAAACTTGTGGCAACCCTCTTTAAAAATCAAAGATGAAATATTTGATTAGTAAACGTCTCTCTTCAAAGTATTAAACCCTGATTGTTTTACACCTATATTACAACATTTTATTTACATCATTCATCAATTATATAAATAGATATTGAGTTACTAAACAGAGGGAAATCTTCTTCAAAAATATTTTCGAAAAAATGGTTTTTAAATTCTATCCCTTGATAGGCATACTAAAATAATGCAAATAACTTGTTAATTAAATTGATTTTAAATTTCTTAATAAAAGCTTACTCCTTTGATAGTTACATATAATAAAATATTTCGTTTAACTTGTTAATTAAATTGATTTTAAATAACTGGTGGCAACCACCTTCAAACATTTTTTAGAAGTAAACCTTATTTAAACCTCATCCGCTTGACATACGTAATAAAATATTTCATTTCACTTGTTTATTAAATTGATTGCGAATTTTCACATACACGGCAACCCTCTTCATAAATTCTTTGAAAGAAAGCTTTTTTGAAAAACTCTCGTGTGATACAAACATTAAACTATTATCAAATTCTCAATATAAAATAATATTCAATCAATATTCTCAAAAATATTTTCACAATAGAGCTTTTTAAAAGCTTCTTGTTCCCCCCATTCTTGATACCCATACTAAGAAGTTTGATTTAAATTTGTAATTAAATTTGTTTTACCTTTTCGAACAAGTTGTGCTTTACTGTTATAGTTATGGTTTACGCTGCAGCTAAAATTATCAACGTTTTTTTCAATAAATTATGCATATCGATATCGTTATTGTTGCATGCCATTTTTCCCTACTCATTATCTCGATTTTCTCCGAACTCGTTGATATTTACAAATTGTTTTAAGCCAAACTAGCATCTACAAGCGACAAGTCGAAAAATAGTATGTACTTACATATATATAGTTTGTAGTAGGTATAGGGCTGCCAACTTTCCTTAGGTATGAGGTGGCATATTGAGGATAAGTAGAAGAGTACAAAAATTTGCCAAATAGAAAAAGAAAAGTGCCATTCTTTTTATTCCTACCCATTTAGCAATAAAATAAGAACCACATTTCTTTAACAAAAGGTCATTGATAAAATAAGATAAACCAGTTGAATAACCTTTTGAAATTTAGAATTTTTTTTTCAGAAGTGCAATTTTGGCACTCTGTGCCAAATTGAAAAATTAAGTGCCATTTGAAATAAAATAGGACCGAAAATGGCAAGGTTTGAGCCAAGTTGGCAGGCCTAGATCCACATCATAATGTATCATATTTGTATCACAACTGATGCGTAGCTGACCAATACTCCTCACATCGCGCTCACTTGACGAGCCAGTATCGCGTTCATGGCTTCACCAATTGTTTCCATCACACTTTTGTAAGCGTATCTATTGTCGAAGCCATCTTTCTGCTTCAAACGCTCACTCCTCAACGCCATTGCTGCTGACTGCGCGTATTCATTCATGTAATTGTCGATGCGTTAAGGTAATTGTACACCTTTAGCCATTCATTCGACGTTGTACGAATACATCTCATCAATTTCCACATGCGTGCCCAAGCGAATCGGGCGGCGGTGGCGCATATGACAAGCCAAGTAAGCCAGCAAAGCACCGGCGAATTGTTTAAAAGATGAGCGATTTAGCCCCTTGTGGTGTAACAATACAAATATCTTATTAAATACATAGATAGTTATTGCAAGGTGTTTTCCAGTATCTACTTGAAGATTAAAATGTGTACAGAGAGTATGATGTAAGTTAGTGTGCTCGATTTGCTAGATTTGATTACATTTGCCTATTGTTTAGTTTATTCTATAAATAATCATTTTTATGGTGACCAGTGCATTTAAATAGCCTTCAAATACTTTCAATGAAATTCGTTTTATTTTCTTCTATAACCAGCATAGTAATAATTCATTTGCTTTCTTCACTCATCTTATACCTGTTTGACCCATACTTCCGCCTGCATATTTATGGAAACCGACCTTACCCAGAGGAGCCATCTCATCGACATTTCACTTTTCCTCAGCCATGATGAAAACTGAGCTCTTGCCCCTCTTGTCCTTCACCTAGCTTCTGGGCAAAATACATGAAACACCCTTCCCCTCCCCTGTCTCTCCCAGACCACTGTGCGACTTGGCCATCCAAAAATTTTGCCAATGCTTGCGAAACTAGTTCTGAGCTGATCAGCCACTCGGCGGCCTTCTTCATAGTTTTATTTCAACTAGAAAGGCCCATTGAACCTTATTAAATAAATTTTCCAATGGAATTCTCCGAATATGTCCACCAGACTGTTGATTTGCGGAACATGATAAACAGAACGTCTATGGATGTATTTACATTACAGAGGCGAGCTGCCACATTACCAAACCGAAGGGTCAAATAAAAATCCCTTCTAGTCTCGCAAAGTTGCAGCGCTCAGAAAAGAGGTTCAATAAAGCCAAGCACACAGAATGAGAAGAACATCCATATAAATACATCTCGCCAGTTAGAAACCGCGGTACCTCAAACAACTTTTCAAGAACGCCCTATTTCAGAATTTGGTTGAAGAACTGTTTATCTCAGGCAATTTTCGATACATTTTTAAGTGATGTAGGGCGTTTTTGAACCGAATTCTGGGATAGGGTGTTCTTCAACCAAATTCTGAAATTAACTAGACTGTCCATGGATGTTCCAAAAATTCTTTCGAATTCTGTATTCAAACGGAGTCATTGGAGAGTTTGAATAGAAATCATCACTGCCCCTTAGAGCCGCATCAAGCAGAGACGAGGAGTTTCGATACCTAAGATAAGAAGGAACATCGTGTAGAACTTATTTCATATTTTCATTAGGAGAAATTAAGTAACGTTGATTAGTCGCCTCCTGACCCTCGGTTACGAAGTTGCGTCTGATCGGAGAAGAGACAGCCAAGCGTTCTCAAGGGACGATTTTGGCAGAGAAAAGTCGTATCGTCCAGGAAGATGAAAGCCTTTTGCCCCAGATATCTCTAGCCCGCTTTTTCCGGAGATAAAATAAACCAGACTGTCGTTTTCGAGAAGACATTCAAAATAGAGCTCTGCAGAAAAATAGCCTGTATTTTGGAGGGGCATGGCAACATTAACCAGTGGTAAGCAGGCGCATATAGCTCCGGAAAAAAAAGCTATGCCTAGTTATGTGAAAGTTACCGAGTCTTTTTCAATCGAAATCTTCGCAATTAGTCTGTGTGCAGTGACTAACTTGCTTAAAAACTACCTCAGTGCACGGTTGAAAATTTCGGTTTTAATTTTAAACTTTTTGGACTACATATATGACCAAACTAAATTCAGTTTCAAATACAAACCTTCCAAGTTTATAAAAAAGAGAGCACATATGTTGGGTTTAGAATTTAAACAATTCGGTTTAAATGTTAAACCCAAACATTTTCATAATTAAAAAAAAAAAAAAAAAAAACAATCTTAAATTTCATGCTCCGTCTGGTTGGGATTGAACCCGGACAGCCTTGGTAGCAACCAATTGTATCAAGCATCTTTGCACACTCAGCTACAGCCACGCATGTAAATGTGCTTTCATATGTTGAGTTTGAATCAACACCACAATTCGCTGTGCAAACATATTCTATTTCGGTTTGGATTTTAAACCAAAGTTTCTATATTTGAAACCTAGAAACTAGAATTAAAACATTTTGGTTTGATTTTTAAACCACGAACTTTTTGGGCTAAAATTTAAACCAGAATATATTAAAAATTGCGTAAAACTATTGACTGGTTTAAAAAGTAGACTATACAAGTTTAAAAAAGGCAGTAGTCCCAGCGCGGTTTAAAAATTAAACCCAAATTTTTGACCGTGTGCAATGAAATGGCGAACAGACGAGCTAGGCATGGAGCAGTCTCCACTCACACTGGTATCGAAAGATCCCAAATCGATCAGCGAGTAGCGCAGGAAAGGGGTAATATGAATGGAGGAAGATAATTAGTAAATAACCATTCGTCTTCGTCACGCCAAAATCTTAAAGTCCGTGGATACACCCCGAAAAAATTAAGGCCTCTTGTTAACCAGCCTGTATATGAAACTGGTACTCTCATCGGGCACTGCTTACTATCTGTCGAAGTTAAAAATTTAGAGAAATTAGCTCTGCCACTTTTCCAACGCGGCTAAGGAGACATCATTGTTCCTGCTCCTTGAGTGAGAGTCAGTGTCGAGACGATGAGAAAAAAAATCTGGACTCAGTGTGGCCAAAAGATGAGCACATATGCATGCACCTCCAATAGCCCTTTTACTTAGACTTTCTGGCGATTGCAGGACTGAATGAGGTTTTTTTTTTATTAGTGGAGCGCACAATTGATCTCAAGGTCTCTATGTGCACAACTTTTTAATTACCTATCTGCACATCTATGCGACTACTCTTGCGCTGAATAAGGTACCCAATGCGAGCATTGGTAGAACTAGTAAGGCCTCCTTTGCGCTGGGCGCTTCTCATTGACGCCAGCCAGCGCGCAGGATAAGTGACTGTCTCGGCCGTATTCTAACGCGCGTAAACCGTTATAGCGCCAATCAAGAAGAGGAAGAATATTTTAAATACATATGTATAATACCTACATTTAAGTACATACTATATATAAATTTTCTTATCTATGCTCACTTCAACGCCTTCGTCAACTTGACGCCCTCGTGTCGTTTCTCATCCTTGCACGCTTGAAGGCTAGCGATTTTCAAACTTGCGCGCTAAGTGTACGCGAAGCAAAGATTCATCATTGAGTGTTGATGAAAAATAAAAATTATAAAGATTAATAATTTTAATTTGACATTTAACAAATCACCAACACCTTGCATATGTCCATATGTATGAGTGTATGTATGTTGCGTCGTCTGCCTGTCACTCCCTTGCTATTTAAATCATTTTCGCGACAGTGTGGCTGAGTCAACTCAACCGCTGTTTACAGCAGACAGCAAGCAACCTGTTGCCG
>NW_016157812.1:36511-53718 GCF_001687245.7 Rhagoletis zephyria | reverse complement strand
GACAGACGGACAGACGGACAGACGGACATGGATAAATCAAATCAGCTCGACGTTCTGATCATATAAGTATACATTTTGATGGGTCTATCTCTTTTTGTTCTGGTACTTACAAACATCGGACCAAAGTTATAATACCATTTCATGCTCATGAAAGGTATAAAAATTTGTATGCCAGACGTGTAGTAATCAACTTCGGAAAGCTCGCATTTGTTTTGACCAGGAAATTTTATTTACTGGCAAATTAAGTGTTTTAGTATGAAGAAGTAAGTAGCGCACCACGATTGGCAGTTGCGATTAAATATATTTATAGTAACATACATACATACATACATACATACGTGCATACGAACGCTTGTTTATGGGCGCGTGGGAATTTTTTTTTTGGTGCCATTTTGGGTGAGAGTGTGGGAAAGTGAAACTCATCGCTTATTGAGTTATTTTGCTGGTTAAAGATTAAAAGCGTGCATTGATAAAAGCATTTGAAAGTGATTGAATTTTTTAAAATGTGAAAGAGAAGGAGAAGCGTCGAAGAGCCGCGCCTGAGCCGCGCTATCGAAGCGAAACTTGTCCTATCTTAATCATTCCTTAATCCTGACAGTTGTATGATTCTATGGGGAGGTGAGGTGAAGTGAGTTGAGTTGAAGTAAGGTCATCAACATAATTTACATATGTTTATTTTCGATTTAGTCAGTGTCCTTGCCTCTATCTCTATCTCAATCCTTTTGTTTTTCTTTATCTTTTATTTATTCTTACATTTATCTTTGCTTTTATCTTTACTTTTATCTTTATACTTATCATAACCTCTATTCCTTTCTTATTCTGTCTACTCACTTTCGCCTTTATCCTTATATTAAATCTTCAAATTTACCTTCATCTCCACCTTTGGCCTTACACATCTATGTTAATTTTAATTTTTGTTTTCATTTCAGCCCTTACCCTTTCCTTTACCTACGTACTTATTCATCTTTATCTTTTTTTAACTTTATCTTTATCTTAGTTTTGTCTTTTCTTTTTTATCTCTATCCTTATCTCTATCTGTATCATTTCCTTCATTTACATACTTATTCGTTTGTACCTTTAACCTTGTTGTTGACTCGCAGTCATTACTGGGTGAAATAGGTATTCAACCAGTTTCCGATGGTGGCTCCTATGGGCGAAGGTGGGAGAAGTATAACTGGTTGCGGACCGAGAAATACTTAGTCTGAGCCCTTTCTAGTCAAATTGTTTGTTGAATTATTTATTATGTACAAGGTAATGCCGAATGATTTGGTATGAAGAATAAGACAAGTTCATTATTCTTTCCAACATAACTTAGTCGACTTGCTTTGCCACACCACTAATGGAAGTAGGGGTTAGAGGGATTTCCAATGCCTGATTGCATATCGTGTTGGTATATCTTCTAGCGAAAAGTGAAGCTTATTCACATTCTCTTAATTATAGATTCCAGATCCTGGCGCTGTACAATTTTTTAAGCCATCAACAAAGCGTCGACAAAGTCTAAGCCCGGGATAGGTCCTGCGCTAAGCCAGTGCTCTGCCTTATTGAATTGAGCATTGTAGAATCTACTCAACAGAGTTAATGCTGGCGTACTACCCTGCGGCATTGTAAAAATTCTTTTATCTTTAACCTCTGCCTCCTCGCTTTCGCCCCACTTAGTACAATAATAACATCAATGGTTAGAGCTGAAACCTCATTATTTATTTATCTGTTTCTAGTTCCAGAGTCCAATCAAATAGTTAATGGAGAGTTTTAGTTTCTAACATAGTATCGTCGATAGAATCTTTAGGAGGCTGTACGCCAGTGGTTCAAGTCCCTGCCAGATATTTGCTACCAGTTTTAAACAGCTCAACCAATATATCGTCAGCTTTATATTTGTTAGTTAGCCGAATTATCGATGTTCTCACCTCAGTTAGGTCGGGTGGTGGGTCTTCTTCATCAAACTAGCAGCCGGTGTTGCCAATGAAAAACATTGAAAAGTGTTTTCCCATACATTTTTGGTCCTCCTACAATTTGTGGTGTGCGTGATGATGTTGTTACACAAATGGAAGGACCTTCAGTTTAACGCCGCCTTGGACCTGAAAATGGACTTTTTGACAAGCTTTTTCATGCCAGAAGTACACTTAGAGATTTGCCATTGTCTGCCGAGATGCAACTGCTGTTAGAAAACATTTTTAAAATTTGGATGTTGCTCAGACCAAGGATCGAAACCAGGTCATACGGAGTGGTAGTACGCACCTCCAACCACTCATCCATAGCGAACCGTATGGAATGACTCCCCTAAAAATGTATTTTAAAATGGAATGGCTGCTGCCGTACAGGAGGAACACGTAGGCTAAATATTGAAATTTAGCAGCTGTGCTTATTTAATATAGAACAAAATATCGAGATGGCTCATTGATTTCAAGTCGTATAAACAATCTATAAGGTATTTGTTGGAGGATCGGTTACACGTCTTGTTCAAGGCGAGGCAGTGGCAGTCAAGTCTAATGAGAGCTTTGGGCAGCTTTTGGACAGCGTTGTATTTTCGTTCCTTTCTTTGCGAACACTTCGGCGATGCAGTTGCCAGCAATGTCCCTGTGCTCAGAGACCCATACAACAGACAGGTAGCTTTCCCACCATCTTCTGGATTGTATGCCTACTTTGGATGATCTTTCGTTAGATTTTAAAGATAGTATAATAAAAGCAGCTTGGCTGTCAACATATAGTGATAGGCCGTTATGGAGGGGCGAAAGCTAAGACTGAGGGTTTAGTGCGAGTTCATCGGTTTGAATTCCGCTGCTATTTAGTTTAGCTTGGAGCTATAGCCTTTTGGTCGATGTTTCGAAGTACTTAGGTGTTTATCGTAACTACAATAGTTAATAAAAAATAATCGATTAAATAGCAATCCAAGAGACAAACCCATTCACCAAAACCAACTGCCCGCATTTGTTAAATGATCGATCATTCGAAAGTTAATAAAACATTCAACTGGAGTAAACGTCACTGCACATTTCAATTTCGATTTCATTACGTTACGTTTGCGTGTGAACGGTTAAAACACTAAAATCAATTACGCCGCTTACAAGTGACAACGGACAGCAACAATCGATCAATCAAGGGTGGCGGTCAACTTGCAGCGAATTGAGAGACGGAACGAAGTGCACAATGCACTTCAGTGGAATGAGTGGGCAGCAAGAAGCCGTTTGGCTGGTCAGCTGCTGTAACCACTGTAAGCTTGGCGAAAAGTGCAAATTCATGTGGATATTGTAAATGGTGGCAAGAAGATAGTTACGCAGCAATAATTTCATTAAGCCAGATGCAATGGATTGACATTGGCAGCGGCGTTTAATTGATAACGAACAACAAACAAACAAAAGTTAACAGAAGTGATGAAATCATTTATAGAATGTTAAGGTAATAAAAATTATTCAGTTTTTCTACGCCTCTTTTATGAAAATAAAGTAATAAACAATATGCACAAATAACTTTTTTATTGTTTCCAGTGAATAACGCAGCGTCACATTAATGACCTGTCAACGTTCGCGCAAGTCATCTTCAAACGTTCACGGGCGGCTGATAGTGAAAAATAATGTACACACAAAGGAGTAAAAATGGTAAATAAAGTATCAAAATAAAAGCGAAGACAGTCTCACTTCTACTGAATTCTTGAAAATCGTTTGCAGACATGCGATAAAATCGCAAAATTTACAAAACTCTAAAAATGAAAAATAAAAATCAAAAGGAGGAAATTAAAGAAAGGATGAATACACAAAATAGATATGTACTCGCCAGCCTACAAGTGTTGCTTTGAGTGACGCTGTTGGCGGCTGCCAGCGATCGATGAGCGGCTGATGGGCGAACTCTTCAAGTGTCGATCCGCAGGCAATGCAACAACAAGCAATGCAGTCGTTAAGTTTTCGATAATCGCATGCATACTTACAAGCAAATATATGGACATGTGCACTTCAAATTTCTTTGGTAATCGAATAAATGGCGATAAAATCTGGATAAAAGAAATAAAAAGAAAAAAGTAAGGACAGCGCTGTCTTCGGCTATGCCGAAGGTCTTATACCTTTCATGAACATCAGTTAATTTAGCTTCAACCTATTACTGAATTTTACATCAGTTGAATAATACTTAATTGATTTTCACTGTGATCTTTTTGCTTCTACATTCTAAGCAATCATTACCAAATTTTAGTCCGATATCTCGAAAACTGAGGGACTAGATTGCGTTCAAACAGACAGATAGACGTGGCTAAATCAACTAAGTTCAATGTTTTGATCACTTTGATATACTTTTTGATAGGTATTTCTATTCTTCGTGTATTTAAAAATATCAGGCTCAAGTTATGAAACCATTTCATGTTCATGAAAGGTATAAAAATCGCAAAGGCTGCTGTAATAATCGAGACACACTCGAAAGACAGTAGCCGCTGCTGTTTGGCAGTAAGTCGACAGACCGTCTATCAAATTGACAATTTAAAGTGGTCGATGGAAGGTGAAACAGCAGAATACTTATTGTGGAAAAAAATATAATCGCATGCATATAAGAAAGAACAAAATTGCAACGCAGTCTTCGCTACTACCATTACTGGAGTCTTGCGAAGAAGTAATACTAGTGAACGCGCGTGGCGTTAAAATGCCCAAAATTTAACTTCAAAAACGTAAAAAATATTCCAAATGTTAGTCAGAGTTATAAGCGATCTGAGCAACATATTTCATCTAAAACCGTACTGCCATTTCTGAGTGGAATTTCAAATAACCTTATACCGATAAAACCCTTCTTAATAAAGGTCAGAAGTAAAGAGTTTTCAAAACCATTTCGATTGATACCTATCTTTTAATACTAATTCATCGAACTTGTTGAACAATTTGGATATAAACTAAAGATTTCTGAGTATCCATTCCTGTGACTCCCTTATTTTTATAGTTCATAAAATTTTGGTATCACTTAATTTAATTAGACCTTTAATCCGGGCAGCCCTCTTCAAAAGTATTTCCAAAATAAAACCTTGTTAACTCTTTTTCGTCTGGCATTGCGATAGTTATTTTTAAATTAACTGACGAATTATGTTGAATTTTAAACATGTGGCAACACCGCTAGATATAGTTTAAATATAAAGATTTTTAGAAACCCTCTTCGATTGATACCCATATTTTAATACTTCGTTTCATTTATTAAATAATTTGAATTTAACTTTTTAAACAGGTGGCAACTTTCTTAAAACTAAAGATATCCTAACAATCTTTTGTCTGACATCCATAATTTGATATTACATATAACTTGCGTATAGTTAAGTTAACTAAATTCGATATTTTAATTTAATTGCCATATGTCAAATTGAATTTTATTTTTTAAGCAGGTGGCAACCCTCCTGTAGTTCAGCTAAGAAAAAAAGCTTTTCAAAACCATTTCGATTGATACCCATTTATTGATGTTTGATTTATTTTCTTAAATAACTTGAATATAATTTTTTAAAAGGTGGCAACTCTTTTCAGGAAAGTAAAACCTTATTGCACGTCTGCAGTCCAAGTATTTTAATTTGACACCTCAGTTCGGAAGATCGAACAAACGGTGCGGACATGATGGCATTGATTATTAAATAATTTAATTGTTCAACAGGTGGCAACACTTTTCGAAAACCGAAATCAGTTCGCACATCTACAGACCAAGCGCCGAATTACCAGACTGATGCCGAATTACCATGGCAAGTTATACGTATGTATGTATCATCTTGATTCTCCGGAAATTCAACTTTTTTCTGACTTACATATATATATATACATGCATCAATGTCAATTAATTTTCCGGTGAATAAGTCAATATTGCATTTTTTTCCAAACTTAACAAGTCACTGTGAAATATATGTATGCAGTGCTTGCTAGTACATGTAATTAATTACATTCGACACATTCCTTGGGATTTTACGCCAATCGAAAATTCCCATTCAATATTTATTGCTTTTTGTGGAGACTTAAAAAAAGGTTTCCAATTAATGCATCATCCATTCGGGGCACGTTTAAGCTATAGACAAGTGTAATTGCGTAGTTGCAACATTAACAAAATCAATGGGTATAAAGATAACATATAAAGCAGGTGTGAGTGCGGTTGTAGATACGGACAGCCATTCACTGATTGGCATATAAAATCAGCGATAAAATAAAATAATTTTTTTTATCTAATTCGATGGTTAAGGAACATTTCTTTGCGATCGTATGGTCTCAACCGATATTATTTGCTAAACTTAAATGCAGCTTGATTCCGCGTTATAGGCTCAATTTGCACGCTTTCGCTATTGTTATTTTTTATTTTAGTTTTTCAAGTTCATCGTTTGTTTGCACATGACAATGTATTTATATACATATATAGGTACATACTTATGTACGTATATTAGGGCGGGTCACTTTGTATGGGAGATTTTTTGGACTATGCGCGTATAGCACAGAAGGATTCTACGTGTAGTTCTAAGCAAATTTGCCGAAGAAACCATCTCTTTAAAATCAATTTGGAGTTTGCAAAATTGCGAACATAGGTTTCTTAACATTTTGCTGTAGTGTCGTAAAGAAGTGCTTAACTTTTATATAAAAACATGCTATAAGGGGGTTTTGGGTACGTGGAATCGATTTTCTTCTCTTTTTCTTAAAACTTCCACCAGAGGGAAACAACAGTGAAAATTTTTACTTTTTCTCCGAAACCTATTTTAACGATTTGGCAAACACCTAATTCTAATGATGAAAACTGTCATTGAAAAATTCACTGTAAAGGAAACGTTCTACAACTAAGTGATACATACCAGTGGATTTGTCGGGAATCAAATTTAAAAGTATTTTTTTTTTTATAATTTTTAACCAAAATTAAAAATAAATAACAATTATTTTTAATTTTTATTTTATAAATCCAAAATAATTATTATTTTTGAGTTTTATCTAAATAATCTACAAATAACAGTTATTGAAGAAATAAAGGTCTGCAATGACTGTTATATGAGACATTTAATTAAAAAATAAAAAATAACTGTTGTTTACAGGTTATTTAGATACAAATAAAAAAATAATTGTTATCTTGGATTTATAAAACAAAAATTAGAAGTAACTGTTATTTAAGGTGTAATTAAAATAACTGTCAAAGAGTGATTTTTTAATAAAAGTTTTAACTGTTACATCCCTGTTCCAGATTGATTTTAGACCCATGGTTTCTTTGGAATATTTGCTTAGAATTACACATGGAATTCTAATATGCTATACGCGCATAATAAAAAAAATTAACCCGCCCTAATGTATGTACTTAACTCTAATTAGTAATCAAAGAGCGCCTCAACGAATGCATGATTGATGAGAAACTATCATCATGGCACATTTTATTACCACAAAAATAAAATTGCCAATTTTTCCAACAAACAAACAAAGCGAACCAAAATGCCTTTAAAAGTATATCTTTCCTTTTTTAATATATAAAATGTCTTCGCACATACTAAACAATCAAACCAACAACCGTTTATTGCATGTCGATTGCGTTTTTCAAATACTAATTGATTTGTTTATTGAATTGTTAACGAAAAGCAATAAAAAAAAGTAGCTACAAAAACATAAATAAATAAATACACAGTAATTGTTATGTATAAACATACATATGTGACAATTCAATCAATTGTCATTTGACGCGACAACTGTGTACTTTATTGACAATTAGAATTGTGACAAGTCGCGCGTGGAATATTGATGCGAGCGCTCGCATTGGCCATAAATGAATAATGAATTTTATGAATACAACACATGTTCCGGAATAGAGGAAAATTACTGTGAAATCAATGAAGGTTGGCGAGAGAATGTTTTCTTTGTTGTTAGTATTTTTTGCAGTGGGTTAAGCTTTAGTTAGGTTGAAGTTTAACAGCTTTAAAGAGTGCAATGATAACGAGAGAGTTGTAGGTGCCAAGGTTAGAACAAAACCGTTTAAAAAAAATATTTTGTTGAGCTTAGAGTTTCCTGGATGAAGACCGACACGAAAATTAAAACAAACGAAAGCGAATTCGAAGGTCTATTCGAGGCCGAATATAATGACATTTGAAAAAAAAATACTAAAATTAAGATAAATACGAAGAACTGCAAATAAAAAGACGAATACGAAGAAGACGCGAATATTAGAACGAAGACGAATACCCATAAGAATACGACGACCTATGTGAAGACGAAGACGAGGACTTATACGAAGGCGAATGGAAATACGAAGACGAATGTGAAGGCGAAAACGAAGACAAATCTGAAAACGCATACGAATACTTCGACGAATGTGCAAAGCAATACGAATGTTAGTCCGGTGCCTACTACATAGGCTAATATTAAGAGTAACACGAATTTCTGCCGTATGAGACGAACTAGAAATTAATTAAAGAAAGTTCCACTTCCGTGGTATAGTCCACGCGTACGTTTTTTTTTTAATTAATAATGCTTATTTAATAAATAAAAATAATAATTAAGCAAATATAATGAAACAAAAAGTTTAAAAATTAATAATTATAACAGTTCATCACATAAATTTCGAAATATTAGTCTTCCCATGCAACTACGAGTAATCTCAACTTTCCCAAGCGCCAGAGGAAGAGTAGCCATATATACTTAGTACATACTTGAGTGATATCAAAATAAATAATAGTTAGCTCATATTTAATGCACATAAATGCTGCTAATTGGCTACTTTCCCAGCAGTGTTGAAAGAAATTGTTATTGCTCACATCATCAACCCCCTTTCCACCGCACACGGAAGAAGGTAGTACAACTTGTTGCGTCTTTCTTTACTATGCTTTTAACCGCAAGAAATGAGTAACATTGTTTTTTTTTTGCTTTTTATTTCTTCACTTTTATTACATATTTTAATTACATATGAAAGGTCATAAAAATAGTGTTTCAGGTGAAAATTCATAAAAATAAATATTTCGTAAATATGAGTGTAGGCAGCGGTGGTTATAATGTTTATACACGTACTATTTATGCATTTAAATATATACCTATACATATGTATGTATGTAAAAATATTATTCATAAATCTTATCGGTGTACTTATGTAGAAAAAAGTTATTTGAAGAAAAAAACAAAAAATTTACGCATATAAAAAGTTGAGTGCAATCACTTTTTTGATGACGTTCATTAAATGTATATATATATTTTTTTAGATTAATTGTAAGTATTAATGCTTTAGACTTTGCATTTATTAAAGCTTTTCGTCTGGCCTGATGAACGGATGGTTGAAGAATTTTGGGCAATACATATTTCCATCCAGCATCAGTATTAAACAAAAAACACCAATAAATCGACGAAGGATAGAAAGAGTCCTTAACCCAGCTTCCCTAATGCATTATAACCGGGCCTTGGTAGGCTTCTTAAATAGATTAATTTTCGGTGGTCTAAGGCCTGACAGTCACAGAAAATGTTTTCTGAATTATCATCGTATTCAAGGCAGAGCCGGTACTGTCACTATGTGATCACACATGTTCGGAGTCGGTTGTGGACACTAAACTTGGTTGAAATTTTTTGACATAATTTCCAACAGAATATCGGTCAAAAAAGCTGCGTGGGCTTTATTTTGACTGTAGTGTAGTGTAGTGCAGTGTAGTGTAGTAAAAGCAGTGCGCGCTTCCACTCCGCAGGGCCTGGGTGCAAGCCGTGGTCAAAGCAAACTTCACAAAATTATGTAGAAAAATGTGTTTTCTTAACAGCGGTCCCCCCTCGGCAGGCAATGGCAAACCTTCGAGTGTATTTCTGCCATGAAAAACAGCTTCTCATAAAAATACAATCCCTAACATATGTGTAAGCGCCAATCTATTATTATTATTATTATGAGTATTAGGGCGGATCAGTTTTTTTTTTGACTGTGCGCGTATAGGATAGCAGGATTCTACGTGTAATTCTAAGCAAATTTGCCGAAGAAATTATGCCACTAAAATCACTTTAATGTTTGCCAAATTGCAACAATAGGTTTCGAAGAAAATGAGAAAATTTCCACTGTTGCGCCCTCCGGTGAAAGTTTTAAGAAAATTGATTTCTCATACCAAAAAACCCCTTAAAGCATGTTGCTATACAAAATTTAAGCACTGCTTTACGACACTACAGCAAAATGCTAAGAAACCTATTTTCTCATTTTGTCTAACTCTAAATTGATTTAAGATCCACGGTTTTTTTTGGAAAATTTTCTTAGAATTGCACGTAGAATCCTTCTTCGCTATACGCGCATAGTTGAAAAGATGTTTCATACAAATTGGCCAGTCCTAATGATTACGCTTCACAATTATTACGAATAAGACGAGGCCCGACACTGCTCTCCAGTGTCTACTGCGTTCAGAGTATACCATCACAGTTATTACATCTGCCGTAGAGGACCAATTGAGACTACATAATGGTGCCGGTCCCAACAAGAAAACTAACGATTCTTTTTGTGTCAACTCGTCAGCTATGTTAGCGTATGTTTAGCTGCTAAAATTTGCAGCGTGTCAAAGGCGCCTTTAAACAGATTGGATTTTAGCGGCCTGCGTGAAGGGTCGGGTTAGCTCATGGACTATCTGAAAATATACATTAGAAGAAAATCCTTTGAAGTTTTAACTTAGCACAAGGTAAGATTGCTAATACTTCAGCCTAAAACACCGTAAGCCATCTGCCCAGAGGAATTGCAAGTTTCTTACCGGCTCCATAGATACCTATACCTATTCCGTCCTTCATCATTGAACGGTCTGTGTACCAATGTACATAACTGGGATTAGAAGTTGGGATTCCCTTTTCTAGTTAGATCGTTAGCAATCGTTAGATAGTCGAAGTATTTTGCAAGTGACGGAGAGACATGCCTTTACCGTGTATATACAATATAGAAAATATTTTAAGAAAATTCTGCGAAATTTAAAAAGCACTCCCATTCTGATTCGTCAACAAAAAGATATGTGCTTGAAAAAAAGTATTTAAAAAAATTGTCTTCTTTCATTTCCGTTCGCTTTCAGGTTCTTCTACAGCCTCTAGTATGGTTACATATGTTCATTTCTGTTGAAAATTTAATGAATGTACATTAGGGTGGTTGAAAAATGCATGTGAAAAAGTGAAGTCGGAATTTCAATTGTTCTATACCGAAAGAAATTCTTTTGAAACAAAAAGGAGGTCGCTCAAAGCGTTCAAAATTTTCGATGTATTATATGGTATTGAATGTTTGAAAATCAATATCTTTCAATCAGACTGCTCTGTTCCTCTTCTGGAGACTTCCATTAACAATATCTTATTTTTTATTTCACCATTTTTAATACCAGCGTTTTTTATGGGTCACCTCATTGCATTTTTTTGGGTTTTTAGGGAACCTATGAAAAATAGTTAATATAACAAATTGTTAAATAAACAATTGGGTATTATTACTGAAAGTCTTCTAAAGATAAACAAAGATTGCCGATCGACAAATATGGATTTTCTAGACGTCTATACCATTTCTACGAAAAATGGTTTTCCCCTATAAAAAATACATGGAAAACTTTGAGCGACCTGTAAATATTTATTGTTTTAAAAAAAGAGGTATACTTTTTTTTTGACAGAGAACAGTCTCAGTGGAGGAGAGCATTAAGCCTTCGATTTCGCTTTTTCCCACGCATTTTTTGACCCCCCTAATGTATATACGTTTACCAACACTTGCTTACATGTTTTCATATTTCATCTATCTTTATATCACACTTCCACTTTATGTGAATTATTGTAATTAAACCAACCGTTTGTAGCTACTGTTGGCACTAAAACATCAGCTAACAAAAATATGGATGAACAGAAGAAGAGACTACAAAAAAAAAAAAACAGGCGCATATCAGGTCACAGGCAAAATTACATGTGTAGGTTTAGCATTTTATAGTAATAATTCTTTATGCGGATATGTACTTTTAGTACGTGTGTATGTTTCTATATATACATATATGTATGCAATATAAATTTATATTTATGTTCTTGCTCATCATACGCGTTTATTTGGTTTTTAATGTTCCTACAGATATTCCCACAATTAAGTTTCTGTACTTACGCATTTCCACGAAAAGAAAAAAATTATAGTAGTGGTGTAGAGTCGAGGCATATCAGGCAACATAAACACATACTTACTTTATGGATTTCATATATGGAAAATCAAAATTAGCTCATGAGATATAAATATTAAGAAATAAACAAAAAAGAGTCACTTAAATTTTATAGCTAAAATTTTATTATAACACTTATTTTTGACAATTTTCTTACTAACCAAATTTTTAAACTGCTGAACAACTTCGCTGAATCCAAAATGTTAGGCACTTTACCTACGATCGCTTTTGTAGAATTGTGCCTTTGGCTGAGTGGTTAGAGGTGCGCACTACCATTCCGTAAGATCTGCGTTCGATGCCTGGTCTGAGCAACATCTAAATTAGAAAACTTTTTTTCTAACAGCGGTCGCCCCTCGGCAGGCATTTACAAGCCTCTGTGCGTATTTCTGTCATGGAAAAGCTTTTCATAAAATCCAAGACACAGAATACAAATTAGACAAAGTATAAGCGTCAAAGTATTGTTATATTAGTGGTAGCAAATTTTTTAAAGAAGCTTTGAATCCTTTTTCTTTATGAGTTCCCAATAAATAGCTTTGCTTAAATTTCTATGAGGGACCAACACTTATACCAAGTGAAATAAAGGCTAGCTTTTTATCATTTCTTTTGCGTATAAATATTACATAAATACATAATACTGTAATACCTAAGGGGAAGCGATTTAATAACGATAGACTGATAAGTAAGTACGTTTCATGATTGTTGCTATCAAGTTAAAGTTAGAACTCATTCTCGGAGCTTCATGATAGTGATTGGTACTGGAGACTGATGATGGGTGGAAATAAAAGCTAATAAGTAACTTTACTTTCTTTCACAAACTTATTTGCGGCTGATGAAACATTCACATCTACAATAAAAACAACCATCTTCACCTTTGTCTTCATTCTCACCTTCATCTTCTTCTTCTTCTTGACATACATCTTCTTCTTCATCATCATTTTCTATTTCATCATCATCTTCACCTTCATCCCCACCTTCATCTTCTTCTTCATCTCTTATCTTCACCTTAGCATTCATCTTTATGAAAATACACTTCACCATCACCTTAATTTCAATTTTAATCTTTCCTTTTGCCTTGACTACGTTGTTGTTTTTGTAGCGGCTACAACAATCTTGCACAGATCGGTAAGTACCTAACTCGTTGTCATCAAGCTCAACTTGCGGGAGCTCCAAAAAGCGTGCAGCTTCAATAGGGTATGTCCATAAGGACAGAGGCGTTAGTAGAGTGGGGTTCTGTGGGTATGCGAAGAGATGTCTCGAGTCATGGGGTGTGCCTCCGCATGCCGGGCACTCGTTTGGCACATCTGCATTTACTTTGCTCAGGTACGTTTTTAACCTGATGCAGTAACTAGAGTGAAGTTGGGCTATTGCGTTCCGACTCTCCTGTGGCAAGTGTCAGTTCGGGTGCCCCGTTGGTGACACCCTACTAAGAATTACTTGGAGAGCATTTTGTTATGCTTCTTAATAGGCAGAATATGAGCCTCGTCATGTAATGTGATGCTGCGGCGACATCAGAAGGCATCCGTTCGCTGTCCGGAGTGCCATGCTTTGGATAGTCTACGTCCTGCTATTCCCCGGCGACAACACAAGCGCTGCATAGTTCAGAAGCGGCCGGCCAATTGCCTTGTACGTTGCCAACAACGTGTCTTTGTCTGTGCCCAATGTTCTGCAGGCTAGCGACTTGAGGACGTTGTTGCGGATTTGTAGTTTATTGGAAATTGCGGTTGTATGCGCCGAGAAAGAGAGCAGACCGTCCAAGGTTACTCTGAGGATTTTCGGGTTACTCACCGTTGGGATTGGTTAGCCATCGACGTGAATACCCAGCTGCAGTTTGACCTCCTTCGACCTGGTGGTGAAAAGGGTTGCCGAGGATTTGGTAGCGGAGGGGGTTAGGCCCTTTGCAGTGAACAAGCGGGAAAGTTCGGAGAACGTTTACTTTCGAGCACAAGTCATCAAATCCAGTCCCAGATGCTATTATCGAGCAGTCGTCAGCATAAGAGACAATCGAGACCCCCTCTGGTGGTTGAGGGAGCATAGGAATATTCAAGTTGAACAGCAGTGGCGAAAGGACACGTTTGCTCGACTAGTGTCGACCACTCTATATTTTTCTAGTAGCGTGGAGAGTGTCAAGCACCTTGGACAGGTGCAACGCTACTAGAACTGTTATCTTACAGGGCGGTTTCGGTTAAGGCCACGATTTAACTGGGTATTTATGGCGTTAAGTTCTGTTGTTGTGCTGTGCACTTTACGGTGTCGGGTGGTTTGTGTAGTGCGGGAGTAGAAAATCTCTAGTGTCTTCGCTACCGGGGAAAGGGGAGTTGTCGTACGATAGGACTCTACCTTGTTGAATGGTTTCCCCGGTTTAAGCAGTGGGAGCACTCTCGGCATTTTTCAAATGCCAGAAACGAAGAGAGAGTGGATAAAAACAGGTTGAGGACCTTGGTTAAATATTCTACTCCCGCAGAATCCAATCAGCATCAGAATGCAAATTCCGTCGGGTCGAATGGCTGTCATTATAATGGGTTTTCGCTTCCCCGATGGATACCCTCACTTCACCTCTGGTGAAAACAAGAGGCGCGCTGGGTGTTGGTAGTTTGTGCAGGCTTCTGGTCACTCGAAGCTTGGCTTTGTCCGCCGGAGGATGCAGTGTGAACTGTCAGCTACAATAAGTCGCTCACCGCTCGGAACTTGACTGCGCCTTTGTATTTGCATTTTTTCTCACGATATCCTTATCTGGGTCTTCATTTATCTCGTTGTCTTTGCCTTTTTCTCCCTTCACTCCCCGTGGCGCTCGACGCACCCGTTCCTTGACTGTCCACGCATTCGCCATATACCATCCTCACCGTGAAAAATATTTAACGCAAACATCTTCCAAGAAGTTTCGGTTCTTAAATCTAAGCTCGACCATAAAATAATTTATGGGAAAACGAGAAACCCTTGCTATCATTCGAGGACGATAGACTTGATGTACCTTCTTTTTTACTATGGCGAGTTGGGAGTGTAATTTCGCGCATGAATAACAACCAAGCTGCTGGAGTTGACTACTTCCAAATTTACCTCTTCATATAAATAAGGCTGCCGATGGTCAGCGCGGGATCAGCCTTCTTAATAAAGTACGCTTTAGATAGCACACGAAAATTGGCTGCAAGGTTAGTTGGTCTAAAAAATCTTAAATAAGTAGTTGCTTACATAAACTAATTCAGAACCACTGCAACTCTGGATCCGTAGAGAGACATATAAGTGTTTAGGCCCAATTTTGCGCAAAGGAAGCGTTGCTATTGCATAGAAGGCCTTGTAGTAGCATTATCTAATCGGCAGTGACAAGCTTTTCGCCGGGCCCCGCGAAAGTTGAAGAACAACAGTTGATTAACAGGTAAAATACTTCACTTCAAGCTGGAAGGAGTTCAAAGCGATTGCAAGAAACAAAACCAGGGAAAGGTCCCATTTGGGATTAAAGGAGGAAAAATAAGGTATCCTTTTTTCCACTCCTGATAAGGTTTGTGGACATAAGTCGCTTAGGGATCTTTAAGGGGATCGCATAGCATTTTTACACCACTAACGCAGCAAAGATTTGATTTCCAAACTAAGCCTATCCTAATGCCTTCCTCCAATCACCTATAATACTAGTTTGCATTACAATTTCGCCTAGACAAGTTCTTCATGCTCAAATGGTGACTAATAACCGACACTTGCCCTCGAGTGGACACTTCAGGCCTCATCCAAACCTGTCGGCTAATGCAAGTTGGGGACATAATCTATGTTGCCGAAAGAGTCTCTCAACAATGTTCATAAACATAGTATGTATATACTTCAGTACTTCCGTGGCTTCATTCGCATGAAGCGAAGTGACTAACGAGCTGCTCCAAAAGCGGGGAGACGTTCCTAAGTTACGCTTAATCGCCGGGCGTACCAGTTGTTGTCCCATACCAAGAAGTGGCAGAAGGAAAAAAACTTTTGAACGACGAAGCTCATACATTATTGCGGCTATAAAATTATTACTAATATTATATATTTCATTCATTTGCGGTAAAGTTTTCTTTCTTCAGCGATCGCGCCTTCGCCTTGTGGTTACTTTGTGGTTTAAAAATTATTTTTAATTAATTTTTTTTTTTAAAAGCCGGTTTGGTAATTCGTTCATCTTGAATTTTTTTTGTTTCAACTTTGGCTTCTTGTGTGTTTGCGTTGACCACTAGCAGCTAGTTAACCACTTATGTCCGTCCGTCTTGCGCTGCCTAGTCATTTAAGCTAATTTAGCGCATTTAATGTGTGTGTGTGCAGTTTATGAAGTGTTGATGTACATACAATAACTTCACAGGCTAATGCGGTGGGCAAGACAAGTAGCCAGACATTTACAATCACATATGCATAAGCACATTACGGTGGTCCTTAAATGTAGGAAGCCAATTTTTACATACAATTTCCTAAGCCTTCTAAGCTCTTTAAAAAATTTATGATATACATTTTGGTCCCGATTGGAGACGGTTAAAGCGTGTCGCACAGGGAGCAAAGTTCAGATTACCATATGAAGACAACTTAACCGACTCCAATCGGGCCCAAGATTTATATGTGATATCCCCGACTTTAGTTAAATCGATTTTGGGTACTAAATGAAAAAAATATATTTATTTTTGTTAGTCTCCATAGAGGAATCTGGTATTTGGCCACTTTCCGACACGCCTTAGCCGACTCTAATCGAGACAAAAATTTATATGTGATATCTTTGACTATGGTAGTATCGGTTTTGTGTATTATATCGAAAAAGGTTAACTCAAATTTTTTGACTCTTTATAGAGGGATCTGTGTGACACGCCTCAACCGTCTCCAATCGGGACCAAAATTTATATGTGATATCTGTGACCTTGGTATTACCGATTGAGGGGGTGAGACTGAAAAAAATCGTTTGCTTGATTTTTTAAGGCCCACCCTAATGCACCACATAGTTGATGTTAACCTCAGCTCAGCGTGCGGCGAATGATACCAAACTGGAGCGGAAATTGTGGCAAAGTGGAAGTTGTTTTCTGAACTTTTTTGGTAATTTTTTTATTTGGATTTTGTTAATGAAATGTTAAAATTTCTATGAATTTCATAATTGTTGCACATTTATAATTCCGTTGTTGTCTTTTTCACGCATATTGTGAAAAAAAAAAAA
>NW_016157812.1:4768-30762 GCF_001687245.7 Rhagoletis zephyria | reverse complement strand
ACCGTACATTTAACTGTCAAACTTGCAAGCGTGTCAATAAACATATGGAAACGCAATAAAAATATGGAAACGTCGCTCCAACAAAATCCCTCTTCCTACCCTTGAAACTTCTCTACTCTGGGACCACGTTTGCATTACTTCAAGGTAGAGAATCCAGAATGGACTCTTATTTCTCAGTATCAACTCTCCCTCCGTCCAGGGCCGCCATGTTTGAAGCCGGGATCTAACTATATGGATCCCGGTCTTTTAAGTAGTTACGGACTACTTTCAACAGTTGCTTCAATGTCTGGAGTTGCGATTCCAGTATTTAAATGATGTCGACTCATCGAACTTTATTGAATGCGTTTTTTACATCCAGTATTACCAACAGGGCTACAGGTCTCGAATAGTCATTTCCTCTCTGTGCGGATTCGATGGTGGAAACGACGTTTTGTATGGCTCCTAGAGTGGATCTTCCCCGTCGGAACCGTGTTGTCTATCCGATTGACCTCCGGCATCTTATATTGCCGATGCTAAACGGGGTTTCAGTAGCCTTTCATACAGCTTCCCTGCTGTGTCCAGCATGCAGAGGGGTCGATATGCCGCAGATGACTCCGGGTTGCCTTTTCTTTTGCTGATTACTGTCAGCCGTTACTTCTTCCATATATCTGGGAATACGCCTTCCCGTATGCGGAAATTATACATATTCAGTAGCAGGTGGAGGCGGTTACTCCCGATTATCGTTAGCACTTCCACAGGTACTATATCCGGGCCGGTGGTTTTACTGTTTTTTAGAGTTGACACGGTTATTTCCGAACTGGATCTTCTATGAATGGAGGAAATGTCTTAGACGTCGAGACATCCCTAAAAGGACGCAGATAGGTGCTTGGCTATTTGAAAATATAACTAAAGAGGCGCCCCTAAAACCCTTTTCAAGTTCTAATTTGGTTAAAGTTAAGATTGTTAATACCTCTGTCTGGAACACCGTGCGCTAACTGCCTATGGGAAATGAAAGTTTGGTACCGGATACAAAGATACCTGCACTTGCTTTGTACCCCAACCTTAAACCGTCTGCAATGAATTTATATATCTGGGATCAAAGCAAAGGGTTCAATTGCACAATCGGTATTTTCACGGAAAGCTTTCTGCCATAGATTCCGCATATTTCCAACCCTAGCACTTTCGCTAGAATTCCTACATTAAGCTTCTTTGTACAGAAGCAGTCGTTGAATAGTCGAAATTTCAGCGCCCTCATGGCTGCTGTTGCTAGAAAAATATATAACATGGTGTCCATTCCAGAGGTGAATCTTGGGCCGCAGTTGCTTTGATGCAATAACGGAGAGATATGTAGCTGCAGTTTCTTCTGCCATCAGGCTACGAGCTCAAGAGACACACGCGTGCAGAGAGCATGCGATGGAGCCACTCCAAGAGCCTTGAATTCATAAAATAAAGTATGCTATGAATAAGGGCATACAATACAGACTCATAAATATGTATGTAAATATTTATAAAAAATATAAAGTGCACTAATATGCATTCATTATTTCATGGTGATGATTAATAGAGGGGTTTGTAATTACATTTGTATGTGTCAGCCAGATAAGAACCACAAATAACTAGATACAGCTGTCATTATAAAAATCGCTGCTTACACGCGCCTCTCGAACAAAGTGACAAATATTTACAAATCAGTATACCAACATTAGCTGCATTTNTCGATAGTGCCACTCCATAAGCCTTCAGTTCAGAAATAAAATATGCTATGAATAAGGGCATACAATACAGACACATATGTATGTAAATATTTATAAAAAATATGAGGAGGCACTAATATGCCTTCATTATTTCATGGCGATGATTAATAGAGGGGTTTGTAATTACATTTGTTTGTATCAGTCAGATAAGAACAACAAATAAATAGAACATCAGATTTATACAGCTGTCATTATAAAAATCGTTGCTTACACGCGCCTCTCCAACAAAGTGACAAATATTTACAAATCAGTATACCAACATTAGCTGCATTTTTTTTAGATAACAAAATAAATGCCTTATTTGTGCAGCGATAAGTAAAACAAGTCAACAGTTGAGCTCATATACACAGGTGCATACATTTACAACTACAGGTTTTACTAATATTTATAGGTAAAAAAAGAAATTCCAGCAACATTCGCTGCTAATCAAAAATTTTGTGTGTGCTTGCTGTATAATTTTACAATCTAACTTAATATTTGCATATAAAAAATTTTCTAGAATTGAANCATACTTACAACTACAGGTTTTACTAATATTTATAGGTAAAAAAAGAAATTCCAGCAACATTCGCTGCTAATCAAAAATTTGTGTGTGCTTGCTGTATAATTTTACAATCTAACTTAATATTTGCATATAAAAAATTTTCTAGAATTGAAAAAACCAAACAGATCTTGTATTTTTTATAATATTTTGTTTCTCTGTACCTTTTTGTTATTATTAAGCTATACTTTATTTATATTGCTGTTGATTCTTTGGCGGAAGTTTGTCGTGCGGTAGGTAATAAAAGTAGCAAATCAACAAATGTTTACAATTTGCTTTGTTAGCTGATTAAATAAGCACACATGCTTACATATATTTATATTTTGATATTTTTTTGTTCCATAACCTATTCTTTCGTTTCTTTGAAAACGGTAAGGTAAATTTAACTGACATTATTTCTAGGAAAATTACTTACATAGCTACGCATATTGTGTATGGCGGATATGATCTTGCTTTAAATAGTCATATTCATCACATTTAGGTGAAAATGTTTTGATCTTGCCGCCATTATAATGAAATCTGAAAAGGAATGCTTTAGAGCGATTGTTATCGATAGCTGCTTGCTTGCTTACGAGACAAGTCGTACTAGAAAACGTAAAATATGTTCATAGTTATGTATGTAGTTTGTATTTTGTATTTGAGTTATTGAATACTGGGTTTTTAGTTTGTACTTTGCACTTTGTATTTCATAAATTACACTGTTGAACAAAAATTAACTTTCAAAAAACCTAGAGTGCCCTTGTATCAGATTTGATGGCTGTTGGCCATACAAACCATATCTCATTCTATTCTCAGTTTTACTAGATCAATTCGTGTTCTAGTGAAAAAAATTTTCATTATCCAAAAATATGAGAATATCGGCCAATTTTTTCGCCAAATTCTGAAAATTCATCGTTTTTTGGCCAATATTTGCTTTGCTTGCTATTTTAAATGTAGTGTTCCACAGTTTTATTTATTGTAATTTTTATTTTGTAATTTTTTCTTGTATTTTGTACTTTGAATTTTTTATTTTGTATATTGTATTTTGTATTTTTTTCTTTTTTAATTTGCATTTGGTATTTGTTATTTTGTATATTGTGTTTTGTATTTTGTGTTTCGTACTTCATATTTTATAGATTTTATTTTGTCTGTTTTACATTGTATTTTAAATTTTTTTTTTAAGTTTGAGTTTTTGTATTTTGTACTTTGAATTTTTTATTTTGTATATTGTATTTTGTATTTTTTTCTTTTTTAATTTGCATTTGGTATTTGTTATTTTGTATATTGTGTTTTGTATTTTGTGTTTCGTACTTCATATTTTATAGATTTTATTTTGTCTGTTTTACATTGTATTTTAAATTTTTTTTTTAAGTTTGAGTTTTTGTATTTTGTACTTTTTATTTCGTATATTTTCCTTTGTCTTATTCATTTTGTACTTTGAACTTTGAGTTTTGTATTTCGTATTTTTTAGTTAGTATTTTGTATTTTCTATTTTTTATTTCATACTTTTTAATTTTGTAATTTGTTTTTTTTTTNTTTTAAATTTTTTTTTTAAGTTTGAGTTTTTGTATTTTGTACTTTTTATTTCGTATATTTTCCTTTGTCTTATTCATTTTGTACTTTGAACTTTGAGTTTTGTATTTCGTATTTTTTAGTTAGTATTTTGTATTTTCTATTTTTTATTTCATACTTTTTAATTTTGTAATTTGTTTTTTTTTATTTGTATTTTTTAGTTATTATTCTGTGTTTTATTATTCGTACTTGATTTATAGTATTTTGTTTTTTTTTTGTATTTTATTCTTTATATTTGTACATTGTATTTTTTTTATATCTTTCTCTTCTTATTTTGTGTTAAGAACTTTTTATATTTTACTTTTTTTTTTGTGCTTTGTATGTTTTATATCTTAAATTTAATATTATGCATAAGTTACTTTTTGGTTTTTTATATTTTATATTTTTTATTTTGCATTACCAAAACTATCTATAATAAAATTCGCAGAGACCTTGATCAGTTACTTAGAGTCTTTGTTGAGTGCAGCACATCAAGGCATGTACCAGGAAGAAACAAAAAGGGACTTACCAGCCCTTTAGTAGTCCTAGCATCTAAATAAACTTCGCAGAGGTTGTAGAAAAGCCTTCAATGCTGCCAATCGCATTGCAGTAGAAACACCATGGTCGCCATGTCTGTAAGAAAGCCATGCAGAAAGCGAAGCACAATACATGAGTTTATGATTTTGACGTGGGAGCAGCCACATCCGAAGCCTCAAGCCTCTTTAAGGGGTCTCGAAAAATCACCTATAGTTCGCAACTGCTTTACATAAAAGGTTGATGAGTTCTACGCTGAAAAGAGAAACCGTCAATTAACTTTTAGATAAAAGTTGCCCAGAATGTACTGATGATCCGGGGAATGTGTTCAGGAAAATTTACAGGACTTTATCTAGTTTCAAGCTCTATAAGTCACCACGACCAGGTAAAATATATATCCGGTCAATCTATAGCAAATCATGGAACATATGAAATCTTGGTTAAAATAACCCTTCTCATTCGCGTGATATGGACAGAAGTCAAGGTACTTAAAACTCTTCAAAAACTTCTTGAGACATATATCAGATTATCGACTAATCGACCCTTTTTAATAATAAAAATTTCTTAAGCTATAATTTTATTGCAATTTAAAGTATGCTCAGCCTATTGTGGTGGCCATGCATGATTGTAAGTCATCTAGAGTTCGCAAGAAACTCCGCAAGCATTGTCCGGAGGATACAACCGACTAGATCGCGTATACTTTGAAATTCCATAAAATTATAACTTAACAATGTTTTATTATATGTATGGCAATTGAGAAGTACATGTGCGGAAATTTCATACATTTAATGAAGGAAATTTTTGCACATGCAGCAGTACACAGCGCGCAATTAGGCGCTTGGTGTCAGCAGTTGCGCCTAAACAATTGGTATATTATTGCATTACTTAGCTAGGATAGTAAGGAGGATCTTAACGACCATTGTTTATCCGTTTGTGCTCTACGGAACCCTTGTGTGGTGGCAACAGCGTTTAAATAGCCCCAAGGGTACGAAAAATAACGGAGTTTTGCAATGCTGTGATCCTACATCTGCCTGCATAGAATGTAAGACACTGGCGCTCATACCGTTATCTGCAAGTACTGATTACTGTCAACCAAATCTACAAAATTACTATAGCAACTCGACAAGACTGATCAGACTCCAGCACATGTTCAGTATATTGCAATGTATAATAAAGGCGCTAAACTCAACGGAAATGTCCTCGGAGCGGGGTTTCTGATCACACACACTGAATGCTGAAGATCTCTAAACGAGTTGGCTCAGCATTTTACATAGAATACAACACATGTGGGTACCAAGATATTTAGTGTAACTGGAAAGTGGACGAATTGGCGCGGAAAGGTCCGACTACCCCAACCTTCCTGAGAAGGACATGGTAGTTATTCCAATGGACATTTTCAGCTATTAATGTAAGTGATAACAGGTATTAATTACCGCCAGAATTTTAACAGGTCACTGTCTAATAGGCGTACATGCTTTGAGACTATGAATGAGCGCGCCGGACTCATTTGTCGCAGTTGCAAATGCCTTACTGAGAAGAAGACGACTAAATATGCTTGGGAACCCATCTCCGATAGACCATGCGGAAATAGCGAAGATTTATTTAAGAGCATCGTCACAATATTGTAGGGAATAAGGATGGTATATGGCCTCACAATAGGCCTGCCCTTGGCCACAGGTTTTAACTCTCCCTCTCTCTCTAGGCATTCCAACTCAACCTTGGAATTTTTATTTATTTGTTAATGCATTCAATACTGGCTTTTTTAAAGATCCCTAATGACTTTCTTCTCTCCTTTCTCCATCTATTTCTCCATATTATGCAACCTAGTATGCTTTTAATCATCTTTGACTTCCACACTGCCATGTCACTATGATAGACACTTAACATTAAATGCTAAACTCAACGATGAAACCGTTGAAATTGATCAATTTCACATAGAACTGCACAAAGCTTCGGCTTACTACACGACGGCGAAAAAAGTGCCATAAGAGAAGTGACATGATGCAAGCAACAGACGATGAGGAAGCATTGGAGTTATGGATGAAATGAATGGGAAGCGTATGCATGGCTGCATATAGTCAGTTATTTAGTTAGCTGTCAGCTGCAGACGAATTAAATGCAAATGCAAATCCACAGGCCAACTGACAGCTGAAGACAGCATTTAATGATTGAAAAATAAAGTGAAAATCTCAGAAAAAAATTACTTTTATATACTTAGGCAAAGAAAGTTTTGCTGTAAGTGCTTGAGTGTTCTTTTACTTTATAAAAGTGTCCAAAGTTGCGTAAAAATAAGCATTTTAGGCTTATGAAGGTAAGTTTTTTTTACTTGTTTTTGTCAAACGCATTAAAGTCTAATACAAAATGAAATTCCAATGCAACGCATTCTCACACTTCAACTTGCACGTAAACGAAAGACTTGAGTAGCGAACTTGCTACAAACTTCGGCATTGAGTACATTAGTTGCACTGTGAAAGCAACAGTTAAGCAACAAATGTGATTTTATTTTGCCTGTCGTTAGCAGGTAATGATTTTTGTTACTCTTTTTTTTTTTTGCTTTTGTGTGCGCATCAGCCAGACAGCCAGTCTGCGTAGCTCTGGCTAGCTGGCTAGCTGTCTGACAACCAGCATTTATTTAGTGATTTGCTAATTATTAGTGCGCTTCTCATGCGTTGATTGACATTTGGCGAATGCATAAACAAACAAAAAAAAAGAAAGAACACAGTGGTATTTGCAAGCCTTCGACTTCGACTACCTGCTGTGTAACTGAGGTATGTGTGCAAGAAAGCAATCAAAATACCAAATGAAATTCGTAAGAGTTGAAAAAAGGCGCAGAAGACAAACTAGTGATCGGCATGTTGGTAAGCGTGAGAAGTTGCCTTCAAATGCTGACCACTTTTGCTGGGTTATTGATTACTATACTGGCCAATATTTTCGTTGTCTTGACTATGCGTTTTGCACCACTTTTTTGATTTACTTTTGACTTTTTCTCGACATGTCTTGCAATGATGCCTGTCAAAATGTTTGAAATGTGGAAAATTTGTTGAACTGACGTTGTTGTGGCAGGTTATAATGATTTTTAATCGATTTGGCGTATAAACAAGAGAAATTAATCCAATAAGAGCAAGTAAAAAATAAAGAAAGAGGATTATGCATAGCAAAGAAAAAATGTTTATTAATCAAATATTCACTGCAAAAATTTCAAACAAACACTTTGGTAGTGTTTTAAATAGGAAGAGCTGGAGAAATGACATTGTTTTTCGACTATGTGGAACAAATGCGCGAATATAAGATAGATACATGTGATAACCAACTGTCCAACTTTTTTCTGGAGAAGCACTTTCCGAGGAAAATATCGAGAAACCGCACTCCTATACAGGTATTTACGGCGGAACACTGCTCAAGTGTCTTCTTACACACAATGACAATACTTCGGGTTAATACTGTAGACTGAGGACTCATGAGAGAAAAATTATTGTCTTTGCTGCTACTCGGCAACGAAGAGAGCATTGGGTCTCTGAAAAAGGCCGATTTTTTGCTGAGCTTTAGCATCCGAGTAGTCAATAAGATAACATTACGGACCGCCAACGCGGATGAGGAGCATTTCGATGAAGCCGACGCCCAGTGCTCTGGCTCCATATAAAATGTGGACAGAAATACAATTATCGACGGATTTAAATTTATTTCATAGGGAATTTGAGGACGCTGCATTCAAAAATGCGATTTGGTTTTTGATACCTATCATACTTTTAATGTAAATGTCGATTGAATTTCAAAATTTGGAGTCTTGTTGCATTTACATAGGTATGCACATTAGGGTGGTCCAAAAATGCATGTGAAAAAGTAAAGTTGGAATTTTTATGCTTTCACCCCCTAGGATTGTTTTAGGATTCTCAATAATAATACCCAGTTGTTTATTTAACCATTTTTTTATCGAAACTATAATTTGTAGGTCCACCAGAAACCCACAAAAACCCCGAAAAATGCAATGGCGTGACCAGTAAAAAACCGTTAGTATTAAAAAGTGGTTAATTAAAAAATGGGGCATTATTATTGAAAGTCTCCTGAAGAGAACCAGGGTTTTCCGATCGAAGAATATTGATTTTCAAGAATTCTGTACCAATTCTACTCAAAATTGTTTTTTTTTGCCATATAAAAATACATGGAAAACTTTGAGCATTTTGAGCAACCTCTAAATATTTTTTGATTAAAAAAAAAATAGGGGTGTACTTATTTCCATTTAGAGCAATCCTAGGCGGTGAGAGCATTACAATTCCGACTTTACTGTTTTTGGACCACACTAATGTGCATATAATTCACATGTCATATTTCAGGGATTGGCCATATTTTAGGGATTGTGCAGTGAATTTTTATTTTTTTTAAGGGTTGCCAGCTGTTAAAAAATGTATTAAAATTATTTACTAAATTAAATTAGGTATTACAATACGGCTATCAATCGAATTGGTTTTGAAAAGGCTTCACTTCTAAACTACACGTTAAAGGGTTTCCACCTGTTAAAAAAATCAAATGTTCTTTAATTAAGGAATTATGTGGATAGCTGAAATACAGTATAACAATACGGGTGTCTGCGAAAGAAAAAGTTTCCCATATTTAACAAGAATTAAAAAAAAAACCTGATAGACGCAGTTAACATAATGGTATAAAGCAGGGACCGTAACAGTTACAACTTTTATTCAAAAAATCGATCGTTAACAACAATTTTTTGACTTTTTTTAATTACTGCTTAAATAACAGTTTTTTATGATTTTTATTTTATCAATCCAAAATAACAATTATTTTTGATTTTTATCTAAATAATCTGCAAATTACAGTTATTTTTGTCAATGTTATTGTGGCTTGTTAACGTTTTATTTTTAATATTTTTATTGAGCTTTGTACCACGATTGTTTATTAGGAAAAATTGAAAAAGCAACAAGAGTTTACGGGATGTACATAGCTCAGTGGTTAACGCTTCTGACTTTGAACATCGAATTCGCAGGTTCGATCCCTGCTGAAGTCTAGAAAAAAGAAGTCTGATGAGGAGATGTGGTGATCTCCGAAATAGTGCTATAACTTCTACCGCTTAGACTTTGTTGCTTTTTCAATTTTTCCTAATAAACAATCGTGGTACAAAGCTCAATAAAAATATACAATTATTTTTGCTTTTTTAATTATATATCTTAGATAACAGTTATTGAAGACTTTTATTTATAAAAGTCATCAGTAAAAATCAGTCAGTGACTTTTATTTTTAAAATCATAAAAGTCATTTGTATATGTGGTTGTAAACTTTAGTTCTCCAGGACGTTCTTAACTGCGAAAAATGATAATGACTTTTATACGTATGACTTAAACAATAACTGTCGGTGACTGATTTTTATTGATGACTTTTATAAATTAAATTCCTCAATAACTGTTATCGAAGACATATAATATAATGATAAAAAATAACTGTTGTTTACAGATTATTTAGATAAAAATTAAAAATAATTGTTATTATTTTTAATTGTTATTATTTTTAATTTTGCATAAAAATTACAAATAAAAATTAATTTTCAAATTTGATTCTCGGTAAAAAAAGAAATCGATTGGTATGTATCACTTAGTTGTAGAAGATTTCCTTCATAGTGAATTTTTCAATGACAATTTTCATCATAACTATTTTGTTCTCTGGTATAAAGGCAATCATTTTGTGTTGAACTTTCTTCGCCAGCAGTTAAAATTTGCAGTTCAGCAAAATCTCGTAACTACTTCTTTAGTTCACTTTTTTATGTTTTTCTTTTATCACATTTCAGTAACATCAATGGGCATATGCATAAAAAGGGAACTCAAGCTCCGACTCGATTTTCAGAACAAATTCCTGAGATTGACTTCACTCCACATTGCAAAAATTGAGTTTGAGCTTAAGCTCACTTTTTATGCATGAGGCCCAAAACGTTGATTTAACTGTTTATAATAATAAATTTTAGTTGTTTGCATAGTATTTTTAAAAAGAATGTAGTTTGAGTTCAATTGTTTTTTTATTTGTATAAGGTTTTGTATACCCTTACTAAAAGCAGATTGTTTCGCAAATGCAGAAAAGAAGCATTATTTTTTTCACTTGATAAAAGGCCATACTTTTGATTTATGGAATAAAAAAAACATGACTTTAAAATTTATTCCTTTAAACTTTAGTAATATTTTTATTTTGAACAAAATGAAACTGCATTTAAAACATAGCGAGCCTAACTACAAATTAATTTTTTCAGTTAGCTTAAACAATTTTGAACGGAAAAATTAAAAACTGTACTTAATATCAGGGTTCGTATTTGCACACACATGCTCTGCTCACACACACGCCAGAAACACATTCAACTTGCACTCACTGCTCATACACATGTGTGTGCATAAGTGGAAAACAAACTCTACTCACAGAAAAGTGTGTGCTGTTTGTTATTAAGCACATGCACATGTGTGTGAGCCGATTTTTGTACAAATTTCAGCCCATGCACATGCACATAATATATTCTTAAAAGAATTTGTTTATTAAACGTTATTTTTTGAAAGACAATTCAATAAAAAGTGAGATGTTGTTTGTTTTTTATATGACAGAAAACATATTAAAAAATTATTTTAAGATTTGAGTTAGAATTCGAAGTGTATAAGTTTCTCTACGCATAGCACACACATGTGCGTGTGCTTTACATTAATAAAAAGAAAGTACACACATGTGCCCGTGCTTTTTACCAAACGGCACACACATGTGATGTGAGGAAATTTTTAATTTTTTATATGCACAGCACACGTGTGTGAGCGTAAAATGTTAGGATGTGCTGCACATGTGTGTGCAAATACGAACCCTGCTTAATATCTCATAATTTGTATTTTTGAAAGTTTTTTTTGTGTAAAGCCTTAAACTGATATGGCTTGACAAAAATATTTGGTTAAAATGGGACAACTTCGAGGGCCTTTTTGCTGTGTATTATTCATTTTATACCAAAACTGGGACCGGAACCTTTATAATGGAAATATTACCTTTCTAACAGTACCAATTACGTCCACATTTGGGACAAAAAAATTTTTGCAAATAAGCTGGAATGCTTGCTAAACGCCGGCCCAAATGTGTACCTTTTCCAACAAAGTTTGCATATTCTCCATTAGAAATTGGGCTTAAGCGAATCAAATACATTTCACGAATTTAATTCTCTAAGATGTGCAGAGATGATTGGAGTTTTAAGATATGTGAAAATGGCCGGCAGTTGTCGGGGCTTATGGAACCGGCAGTAAATATTTTATGGCAATAGGGAGATCACCCACAGTTTTTCAGGCCAAGGTTCTAATAATCTCGATATGCGTCAGATTAAAATTTGAAAGTCGTTTGAAAGACGCACTTGTGATAACATTTATCCAATAAGATGATCACCTCTAAGCTCGATAAAAAGTTTTACAAATACCGAGTAGGTAACTGGGTATGGAATGCAAAAGCAAAGACCTCATTAAATATGCATTACCTTACAGTCTAGATTATAGTTGTAATATTTTCTACTTTACCAAACAGTTTAGCTATGATACCATCTGACGGCGTCTCTGCACTATTTCCAATAACTATACAAACTGTACCAACTGCTTTTCAAACCTATTCTTCGACTAAATACTATCACCTGTAAATCACTGCTGATGGCAATGAAAATGTAAACATTACCACAGACAATCTCAGTTGGCTACAAGTTGTTGGCAAGTAGGAACAATATTAATGATGATGTGGTGTTGATGCTAAGTGTTGTTAAATTAATGAATTTTGTGTTTGCTATGTATATGTAGATATGAATGAACTACAGCAGTCAAGAATAAAGCATGACCAGCATGCAAGACAAGCAGTTAGGTAAACCGGAAAGCATTGTCTACATGAAATGTTTCGAGCAAAAAAATTAAATTTTATTGAATACCAGTAACATAAATGGACATCGACAAAACAATTAATATAAAATTACTACATATATCGATGGTCCTCTGCAATAACGACGCAATTTAAAATTAAAAAAATAAAATTCCCTACTACTGTTACGTGGCTCATGTCTCTAATCCTTGTCTAATAAGTTAGTAGTAAGAATAGTGTATGGATTAGAAAAGGATTAGGGGGCATGAGTCTTTTAACAATAGTAGGAAATTTTATTGTTTGAATTTTGAATTGTGTCGCTATTGCAGAGCACCATCGATATGTATAAATAAACGAATTACACCACAATAACGATTCCAAAAATTTATGCCTTATCCAATGTTTGGTAAATCTAAGTACCCAAGAAAAAGAATGTGCTAGAAATCCAGAAAATAAGCATAACTGCTAGGCTAGAAAATATCGTAGAGTTGATGGCAACATTTGCATTCAGCCACAGGGCAAGAAGCAGGTGCTAAGCAAGTAGTGTTTCTACATGTTGCTATGGTTGTTGTTTCTTTTGTTGTTGGTTGTAGCAAAGAGGCGTGCTGGCTCACAGCTTCTCTATTTTTTATGCTAACGATAGTAGTGTATAACAAAACTATTGAAATTGAAACCATTTTGTATTATTTTGGCTGCAATGTAAGATGAGGAGAAATCGTTAAGTAAGCTTCTTGCAAAACTTTTTTCGTACTATTGGTTGAAAATGTGATCAGAATATCTATCAACAAGTATGTGAAGCCTGCACCTCGAATTCGATTTCATACCGGGAAGAACGAGAAACATAATTACATGGATGTACGAAGTCAGGAGCTACAGCATGTACACTGGAATCAATGGTGCGCTTCCAATTACTATTTAAATCTCCTTGAAGATATCAAAGATCGGCGATCAAAGCAGCTTCTTACCAAGGCTAAAAGGTCGCCAGGTATGCCCTCCACAGGAGCACTGTAATGTACGCCTACTAAAGCGCTTTGACATTTTTCGGGAAGATAAGATGTAATGCTATAAGACCAAATGTACAGGCAAATGGAAGTACACCAATTACTCCGATATTTTAAGGCCCAAAGAATATCCAACACCACCTCTCGATTCTGGGTACAAGTTCTTCAAACGGGCTCCATCTAGAAATAAGTAAAAGAACGATTTGGTTATGGGCCGTCAATATAACCCTACAGCCGTTCTCACTCTAAACTAAATCTAAGAGGAAGTGGAATTCGCTCGAAGGACAACTCTTAAATATCTGCTTTAGGCAGGCCATATGCTGCACATTGGCTTACCGACTCTGCTCTCAAAATGCCTTTAGTAACCATTTATTCCGATAGTCAAGCAGCTAATATGGCAATAGAACGCAGACAAGCTCTTAACGAGTTAGCTACTAATTACCACAAGAGATGCAAGTTAACTATAACGAGCTTATGAGGAAGCGAACAACCCTGCGTTACGTCAAATCCTCTAGCGATGCAGTAATACCGCTATCTACTTGCAAGTACCGCTGAAATCATAATTAGTCGTGGAAGCATATAAAAGAGGGTCCGAAGAACCCACGTGTAGGATGAATCGACAAAGCTGACCCAGCTTCAATAGAAAAAGGTCCGACGCACTCATTCTTCTAAAACCTCGTCTTCTTAGGCCAGTCACCCGAATGAATTCTGCCGACGCTGCCGTGAAGAGGAAGAAATTGTAGGGTTGGAACACTATTTATGTCATTGTCCTGCGCTATCGGGTGCTAGAAGACGCTCATTTCATCATCACCTCTTTGGCTGTCTGGCGCGCTTAAGCGGAGCATGCATTCATGAACACTCGAACTTTATTAATATAATTCACTGGTTATACGTCTATGTAAATGCTTGGGACGGTATTCGAGCTCTCAAATGGTACCACGATGGGCCTCGACTGAACAAAACTGAATACATACTGAAAAAGTTTTCTCTAAAGCCCATTTTATCCGTGTACCATAAGCAACTTTTTGGGAAAACCCAGCCTTGAGAATGCGACGCCAGTAATGATTGTAGTTGGTCACTGGGTGGTCGGCGGCCAATGATAATTTCGTTCAATTATTTCACGAAAGAAAAGTTCCTGACAGAAACTTTCCCGCTAGACGGGAACACGCATAAAACCCTTGGATAAGAAGAGCGGGTAGATATGACACTATTTTATTTTAGAGCCAAAATATTTATGAAAACCAGGGTCAACTATATCAAAGATGTGTGAGAGCCTTGTACAATACCCACTTCGTCCGTGAATAACGTTGAACTTGCTACAGAGTGAGGCTCATTGGTTGTGAATTCACCTTTCCTTTTGCTTTATTTTCCGAAAGATATCATCTGACTAAGCGATCAACCAAAGAGATATGAATGGATTGGAAAAAATCACGCGACACATGGCAATCAGTCTAAGTCTGAACGTTGAGTAACTGTGTTGATGGCGACGAAAGGGCCTAAATGATCCACCTTTCGTCTTGCCTGAGGACGGGAAAGTCAATCAACTTAAGCAAGTCTTCTACACAGTCCAGACTAAACCTCCCTGGTTCCACGCTTAACCACAGCACATTTGTAAAATATGCAGTACCGTTAAAATGCAGCTTGTGTACATAGGTTTACTGCTCTTCTTCACGGAAAAGTAGATATTATTTTTATATTTTCTTTTTTACTCCCAAAACATTCGCAAAAAAGTAGGAAATGTAAAAAATTACAGCTAAAGGGCAAACTTTAAGCTTGGCTTGTCTTAACTTGACTTTCCACCATTGACTGAGCACTTCACTACGCTAAATATGTATGCGTAAATATGTATGTATGCCACTTTGCAAGTGGGCATGCGCACATTAATCTTTATGTTAACAAGGTGCCTGGAATGGGAGTATAGGCCACAACGCAGCGGTGCACTTACATGCATACATATATACATATGCAGAAATATATATACATGTGTATGTATGTATGCACTTTAGGTGAAATAAACTTTAGTGCACGTACATATTTATGAAGTAAAAAACACATTCCGCATTGTGAAAACTAGTGAAACATTTTTCGTTGGAAAAAATAACCGAAAATTACAAAATTGAGCGTTACAAATAGCGTGTTGATGAAGTTGTTAGAGATTCTCAGGTAATTTGCATGTACACCCCCCGGGAGGGTCATTTAACCTGTAATATTTTCTCGAGTACTTACTCTTGTAGCAGCATTTCTTAGTGAGCACCTAATTGCTTGACGCGTAGAGAAAGTGGTGCGTAGGAAAAATAGTTTGCCAAAGTATTTTTGGAATAGCTTAGGGTTATGAGGAGGAAGACTTTTTAAGCTCAAATACAATAAATATTTGGACAGAAAAAACTCCATAAAAAGTATTTTTTCTGTATTAAATAGTTATTTTTTTAAGTAGTTTATTCATAAAATAAAGGAACTCCTGGTACTTTAACATATACGCCTGGTGAGAAAATAATACTGTCAACCGGTTTATGGCTATTTATTTATTTTTTAAATTTATTTTAATCCACCGCTATGTGACTCCAAATTTTGAAATTCTTTATAAAAATTAGAAAAATTCAAAAAAGTTGCACAAAAACATTTTTTTTTTTAATTTCCAATTTAGGTATAATAAATAAAGTAACAGCCTGAAGGATCTAAAATATGCCGTTGGTTTTGGACAATTTTCTACGCTTGCAGTGTGAAGTTTTGACTTCCATACAAATTCATCATTTACAGTGGTGGTAGAAATAATAGAAACTTTATATTTTTAACAGTTTTGGCTATATTTCTTTTGTTTATTCGATATTTAATATTTTTTTGTAAAAGTCTAGCGCATTATATGACATGCACCATATAAATGCACATTTCAAACTTTGTACAAAAATTATAAAATTTCAACAAATTTTATCGAAATCCCCAAAAGTTTCAAACCTTTTATTCAGAAATTTTAGAAAAATTTTAGTATGCAGTTTCTCATTACATTTTAGTACGGTAAGTGCAAGTTTCATGACGCTAGAAAATCGCGTTGATTTTTAATTTTTTTTGCAGACACTGCTAGGCATTTTCTTCCGTATAAAAAGAAAAAAATTTTCCATGGAAGAAATTGCACAACATCGTCGCTAAAAAAATATTAAAAATCAAAGCCTCATGAAACATGCAATTTATTTATTAAATTTAATGAGCTACAAATCTGCGTAGTTTGAATTTTGAGAACACAAAGTTTGTGGTGGAAATTGTTTGAATTTTTCTACAAAGTTTGGAGTGCGGTTTTATTTGGTGTTTAAGTATTATATAATTAATGAGACTTTAAAAAGAAATTAATAAACATTAAACAAACTAAACCACAAAAACAGTCAAAACTGCTCAAAATATGATGTCCCTATTTTTCACATGACTGTATGCATATGCATTTTTATAACGCGTTTCTGTGCTCATTTATACTACATTAAAAAACTTAGGTTGCAAAAAAAAATATGTTTTTCGTATAAAAACCAAGAAGATTGTAGATAAACAGCTTATGGAAATATTATTTGAACCCGAAACCCTCCCCACTCGTAAATCCGCCGCTGATCTATAAAGATGGAATGACGAGCCACTCATTTCCTACCATGCCTGTTCCGTTAGAAATTTGTGAGTGAATGCATCAGTCCAGCTTTGCACTTTGCCATTGAAGCGATGAACAGCAAATTTAGAAATTTGTTGCTTTCTTAGTTATTATCATTTAAAAAATTTGTTTACTCATTTGTAAATAGTTTATGTAAAAAAAAAATCATAAATATATTTGTACCTACCTGTATAAGCATATATAAATGAACATATGCATTTATATATGTATGTATATGCAGAAATACTGTTATCTTTCATTTTATAAATTTTAATTCAACTCCCTTCACCTTTATTTATCAAAATATTTCATTATGTCAGCGAAAAATACTCAAAGAATTCATCATAGTTCCTTTGCTGCGAAAATTCGACACAATTCCCTAAGCTCTTTTATAGCACAAAAATTGCAGGTGAAATTGTAGATGGTTTCTTTCATCTAATTCACCACACTCTCCTCTACCACTCAAACAAAATACAATAAAACCGTGGTTGTAGAAACAACTGGAGCAGAACATTGGCATTGGCACATCCACGGGCACCGCTCCCCGTCGATGGTACTCGTTTTTAGCTTCGTAATGTTCTTTTTACAAATTTCGGCAATGCGCCTGTTTTGTAACACTAACAGTTTTTATCTGAGCACCCGCGCAGTTTTTTTTTTGTTATTCACAGCCGCCGTTGCATCTCTGGGGTGTGATTTTAATTTCATACACAGATGCACAGCAGCAATGCTGTTGTGCTCCTAGACGTAGACTAACTTCATTTGTGTGTTGGAAGTGCTGCCAATTTGTGAGTGATTGCTGCATGCTGATGCGCCAGCTACGAACGCAGCAACAGTTTGATATCCAGAGATCCATAACGAAAATTCCAATTTATTTTGCAGCATTGATGAAATAGTCTACACTGTGAATGGCAGCAATTTGATGAATAAAATATAATTTTCACAATGAATCTTCAATGCCTTATTCCTCACTATGGAATCCTACAACACTGCGGCTTATGTGTTTTTTTTTTTTTTGAAGTGTGACTGGCCCAATTGTATGAGGTCCAAAATTTGTGAATTTAGTCACGTTTTCGGCGGTTGTTATTTAATCTTTATAACGCGAGCTTTCGGGCTACGAAGCTTATATATAAAACCATTTATTAAAAGACATTGACGCAGGATGATGATTTTAAAAGATAGATAAGTTTGGCAGGTTGGGAGAAGGCTTAGAATTCTAAATGCTAGTCCGGAGAGGCATCTGTGTTTATTCTTCATTGGCTGTCTATGCTTGTATCATTGCTGTCAAGGACCAATTCGAAATTATAGATACGGGATATCAGTTGACTTTATTATGGCATCTCAGTCTCAGTCAGAATCGAGACATAGTGTCTAACTTAAGGCACTTCTAGTCCGGATATGAAATGGAACTCTATGCATCCACAGTTCAGTTTCACTATTTTCTTATCAACGTTTATTTTCAGGCTCTTAAAAAGAAAAGTATTAGTCAATTTGCTCCGCTACTATACAAGACTTCGAGTCCAACTCACGAATTTTGTACAATTTGGAGCTAGTAGAGGTCTTCTCCACTGCTAGCGGGGCGCTCTCGAAAGCTCTGGCTCGGTCAGATTCCGTAAATACGGAATGAAGCCCCTTTGGTGGATAGCGGAGCTTTCTGACTTTAGGTTGCCAAGCAACCGGCTGTTTAATAGAGCCCTCCGTACTAAGTTAGCTGTTGACTGGTATCAGGCATAAGTAGGGTTGGGAATTTTCAAGCCCAAAGTTAAGAAAGGAGATCTCCTGGCGTACCTTCTGAGAAGTTATGGTAGGATTTCAGAAATCCTCATGACCTAGACGCCTGCTGGTGGAAGGTCACGCCCTCTGGGATATTTGAGAGACGAGGCGGGCAACTGGAATATGAGCAGCGAGAAATCGCTCAAGCTCCTCCTAAACGCTCATTTTCCATGCGACCCAAACTCCGGAGAAGCACACAGTTAGGGGTCTGGGGAAAAGTACACTTCCTTGAGTGACCTGCTAGATAGGCGTCACCTTCCTTGGGCCATAAACTCTTTCAATCCCAAAAAGTCAGCGGGACCTGACGGCATTATGTCCGCCCACTTGCAAAATACTCTGGATGTGTCATGTAGTGGCCTGGGTCCAATTTTCGCTGGCTGTGTCGCACGGGGGTAGATCTCCTGGGCTTTCCATTATTTTTAGACCAATCAGCCTCTCCGCGGTTTTTCTTTAAACTCTGGAGAGGGTGGTTGATCCGCGTGTCAAGAATGTGATTCCCCCGCGATCGCCTGTCGATACATCAAGGGCAGATCGGTAGAGACAACCTTTTACACATTTATGAGGTCGATTGAGGAAGACTTTATTCATAAGAACTTCACAGCAGGGGACTTTAGTAATGTACTACCGCGGGTAATAGTCAGAAACAGATGAAGCTTGGGATTAAAGGTGGATTGAAGTAGTGCCGCCTCCACTTCTCCCACGTTTTCCGGACATTTGCCTAGCACTTTATGAAAGATTCAAGCACTTGAGCTTGTTATTTGACAGGAAGTTGCAGAGGGGCAGGTGGAGGATGATGCTATTAAGGAAGCAGACGATTGACTGCTGCTGGGCGCGCTGGCGGTAAGGAAGCTTAACATCTACTCAGACAGCCAGGCGCCAATCAGTACCTTGGGATCACTTACGGTACGCGCGAAGCTTGTTTGGGAATGCCTTAGCTCACTTTCGATTGTATCGGATTAATAGCGAGTAGGACTTGTGCGGGTACCAGGCCAAGGTCGTATCTCAGGAAACAGTGTTGCTCGCTGATAAGCTGGCCAGAAGCGGCACCCTCGAGACATAATCACCAAGAAAATAGAGAGTGGGAGCTGCGTTGTCTCTTTCTGGACTTCTCTTGGATATATGGGCTTTGGCTTGACTAAGTGAATGCACGGGTAAAACCAGGGATTGTGCTACTGCGAGGTTATTCTGGCCCAGCGTAGAGCGGAGACAGGCAATGGATCTTCTGAAGCTTACGAAGCCGGATCTCTCGATTCTGGTAGGTGTACAGATTGGCCATCCTTCTGTCGGGATTCACGCAGTGAGGTTACCGCATCTCTTTAGTTGTAGCTACATGGAGGGCGACAAGGCGGGGGCCTCTTAACACTTCATTTTAGACTGCCGAGCTTTTGCCAGATTGCGGCTTAGGCACTTGGGTTCGTACTTTCGGACTAGCTTGGAGGAGCTCTACGGGATTAGCTACGTTTCACGCTATAGCTTATTCAGCGGTTGTTGTTAGCAGTGGTATGACAAAGGACAAACGATCGCGGTATAAGTAAGTTCCTTGACAAGAGACAACCACCTTAACCTTACATAACCTAACCTAACGCACAGCTGACTAAGAAAGATCTTCACAATATCAGCAATTCTCAGCCAAGCCAACATTCTGCACTTTGGAGCCATACTAGGCACTGAAAAAAGTATAATTTGTCCAAGTACTCAGAAGTAATAATTACTGTCGAAAGTAAAGTGCCTTAGGCAGGCCAGACTTATCGGTTGATTTACCTAATCTTATGGTTGTCTCTGCTCTTCATCGAGAGGAAAGCCTTTCCTATCTTACACTAAGGGGACTTTGATTCCGATGCATGCACCAACCGACTTTTGATCTTCGTTTATTACTGGGTGGAGACTATTTCTCAGTTCTTCTGCGTCCTCCAAGAACTCGTGTGTTTCATTACTCCAGGGAACATTATTATGTGCTGAGATGCCATGCGAAGTATTGGTGTGCTGCAGACTGAATCAGTGTTATTGAACACGTCTTGGAGGAGTCTTTTTTGCAACAAGGGCCACGACTTCTGACTGATCCCTACAGCAAAAAAAGAGTTTCAAAAGCTTTGGCCTGTTGTGATTCTTAGGTGTGAGTCCATTCCTATTTTAAGTATGACGCCTTGAAGCCCACTAGTTTACTAGAGATCCCTAAGCTATCAGTAGGAAGAGCTCTGAGCAGTTATCCACCCTTGGCTATCTTTTCTTAAATCGCCAATTACGTATGAACAGTCAAGAATATTTTTCAGCGAATTTAGTAAAAAAAAATTATTACGATCGCATCCGAGGTAGCAGACTTACAAGCCGCAAAACAGTAGCTTGTAAAAAGTCATGTCTTCATTAAATTAAAGCAGCCAACAAAGTCTGCGATTAACAACATCAATAATAACGAAAATATACAACAAATGAAATACAATATTTTGAATGCGAAAGAGGTGTTTGTTGGAATTAAGCAGAAAAGCGTATGGAAAGGAAATGAGAGTCAAGCGAACATGGCAGAGATCAAAGCGCCAAACAGCCGCAGCAGACCAAAGGTACCAAAAGCGCCGACAAGCGTGTAAAAAGTGGAACCATTAAGATTGCGACAAAACGATAAGCGAGCGAATGACAAACTGACGAGCTGTCAGTGAGACAAAATGGACAGAGCTCATCAAATGAGACGCTGCGCTTTGATTTAATTTGAATTTAAAAGAAACCATAGAGAAGAAAATAAAAGTAAAGTTGAGAATTTATTTACCAAACAACAAATTAGTTTTGGAATAAAAAGTAAAAGTGTAGCCTAAATTAAACATACATATGTACATAGCATCAGCATGCGAACGGCTGATTGGCTCGACCCAAGCAAGCTAAACACAATCAGCCGCCGACGATAGCCATCGCTGATCGGGTGCACAGAGAAGACGATTTCAAAACGGCAAGGAGAAGAAGGCTAGTGTGGTCAGTGTATAGCGTGGAATTGCCAAGGCATAACAACAAAACAGTATCTACATTTATAAAGGTTTGTCAATTACATAAAACAAGCGGAAGAGCAAAAGCGAAACCAGTCAACAGTTGCTTAGTCAAAATCTTGCGCTCTTCGTATTGACCAACTTCTGAGAATTCGAATACCCATGAATTCGATATTCCTACTAGCCAATGCTGGTTATAAAGCAATAAAATATACATTATAAACGTTGAAAAAAAAGACAAAGTGTCCGAAGCGTTTGTCGCGCGCTAGTTTTTATTGTTCATACATACTTGATTTTATTTAAAATTTTTTTAGACGACACATTTCTTACTACTTGCTTTTTTCTTTTCCACATTGAATATTAAAGGATTTGTGTTACTGCTTTTGTGCAAGTATCTATGGGAGTGTGTATGTGTGTGCGTGTGCAGCTTAGATAAACCCATAAAGATAAGCGACAATTTTTATTGGTTGATTTTTATTGCGCTACAGTTGACTACCGAACTACTGTGCCGCTGCATGCTAAGTAATCGGCCGTCAGACCGCACGATATTGATACGCCCTAAGCGAGCTGGCTGCCATACATATATGTATGTACATATTTAGTAAGTAACCTATTATTTTCCTTATAATTTTATAAAGTGTGCTGGCCAGCCTAGTTTATCTGTTGTTGTGTTGTTAATGGCGTTTGGGCACTCTGCTTATTCACTGGTTTTCTCAGATTTTTGTTCTTACAAGAAATTCCAATTCTTTCTTTTTCGGGTAATGTGTTTTCGTAAAAGATATTAAATTTCTAAAATAAAAACTGAGCATTTTTTTGACTACATAAAAATGTTGCTTGGGGAATTTAAATTAATCTATTAAGAATCTGAGAGCAGGAAATCTAAGCTATTGAATGATTTGGATTAAGAAAGAATTTTGGTATTTGTTTCCATAATTGAACTTAAACAGTCGACTGTACAGTCTGTACAAGCTCAAAAAAATATCTTTACACAACTCAAATTATTTTAGTAATCTTAACTACTTGCTTTATTAAGGACTAGACCAGGATTAGAGCCATGCGTCACTTAATAGTAGTCAGGTTCTTGTTTTTAGTTTTGAGTTGTGTTATTATTGCAGAGGACCATCGATTTGTATCTTTACTATAAGAAAGAAACTGAATGAAACTAGGCATAGCGTTTATGCTGCGAGCGACAGTACTTATAATCGTAGATAATTCTATGAAAAGGCATATAAATATATACTGAAATTATTAGGCCACAATCGCTTCCTACTCTAACTATAAAGCATTTCTTAGCTTTCTCGAAAATCGTCTGCATCTCCAGACGTCATACTCTTCGCTTTGTATCAGAGACGCCAGATCGAAATAAAAAAATCGATTTCTTTTGGTAGGTAGACTATTGTGTGGCTCCGCAGAGACCATTGTGGTCCATAGTTTTACAAGATAAAACTACATTAGACAGCTAATAACTTGAGTACCAGAAGCAATATTGAAGAACATCGTAGTCCTGGAACACCCGGATCAGGTAGAAAGCCTGCGCCCAGGAGGCAAATCTGCAGTTTGCAACGGCAGTTCACTTGCAGAGGATCTGCTCTATTGTCACCTCTTTCATCCTGCATCTCCCTCATATTTTACCTTTGGTCAGAGCCAGTTTAAAAGCGAGCTATGCATGAGCGAAATTTCCCGTTAGAACACAAACCAACAGTCTTGGTGGGATAATTATATTATACGTTCTTCACTTAATCTTGGATACCTTGCAGCTTTGAGTTTTAGTCTACGCCTTCCGCGTCTGCCAGATCATAGGCAAGTCCAGCTCCCGCCTAATCGCTTGGAAGGAAATAGGCACTTACTTTGTCGGCATAGTTTCCGACAAAGCGCCATCTTTGCAAGCTTGTCGGCCTCCTCGTCACCCCGACGCCATTATGCGCAGGAACCTACTACAGATATACGTCAGTGCCCGTATGTAGCAAATCCAGAGCTGTCCTGCACTCCACATCACTTCCTGAGAAAGTGCTGTACGATAGTAACGCATTTAACTTGCTTATTTACTAGACCGATTCTTGATCGTTTAGATAACTCTCCTTATGATAAATATTTCCGCCTGGAAAAGGCAGACGACTGACGCCCCTACGCCTTTCTTCATCTTTGACCCATCTGTGTGAATCGATGCGAATCGAAATAAAACTAATCTATGCAGTAAGAAATCGTCTAAAAATAAATCGATCGACGAAGAATGATTCATATATTTTATCAAATAACGCCCTACTTAGGAAAATTGTTGAACCTGTTTTTTTCGGCCAAAAGGTAGAAACACTTTTTTTTAAAAAATGTATTGAACATAAGTGCACTATCCCATTAATCTTACGCACATAATCTTTTTGCAATCCGAACGTTTTTTGTTTTTGTTAATTTTTGTTTTCGTTAAATCAATATTTCACTCCGCACTTAACCTTTTTCTAAAAAATTTAAGTACACATATTTGTAGTTTTTATTTCAGTTTTAGTGCGCAATTTTAAAGATGTTGAATCGTTAATTCTTAGAATTTTTTCGCTAAAACTATTGGCCGTTTTCTTTATATAATGCTCGAAATGGTGGAAGAAAATGTGCATGAGCTTTAAGAACAAAATCGCCAAAAATTAACGGTTATACCCTTACTTTTTTGTACCAGACTCAAACTAAAATTTCTTTAAAATTATATAAATTTTCTAGGGCAGATCAGAGGTTCAAAGTACACTATTCAAAAAAAATCAGAAGCGCTCGATTAATCGAACTTCGATTCAATCGATTTAAAAATGGTAATTCTATCTTGCTTACGCTGACATATTCCTCCCGGAAGTACACACAAAATCTGGCCGAAATGGAGGATGTGCGTAAGTTTCCAACTGAAAAGGGAATTTAGTTTAAACGTCATTTTCGCTATTCTTAAATGAATACGAGTGCTTTTCTAATTATGAAGCATTTGATTTCACCGGAGATTTTCGACACTCGAAGTGAGTCCCAAAAGTGGACAATCACTTAACTCTAATAACAACTGTTACAACAAGGCGTGTTAAATCAGCAACAAAAAACTGTTAAACCCAATTGTAAACGTATTCAAATGAAAACAGGCCAACGAGTGGCATGTTGAGATTGTTATGTTGTGAAGTGAACATATTATGTAGGCATGCAGGTATATGTAGATGTGGGTGGTAGTTGTACCAACTGAATATTTACGACTGTCAGTCAATATGAACGCAGGATACATTACCTACATATGTATGTATTGCCGAAGAGTCAATCAGTGCGAATGAGTGTTGACAAACTAATAACATTTGTAACGCCAACTGGGCAACAAAAACCAAATCTGCACCTGCATAAAACTGGTGAAAGGACAAACAACTGAACGAATGCGGTTGATGGCAAATTTCAGTAAACAAACAAGCAAGCAGCAGGTGTAAAGAGGTGTAGATATATACATACGTAGATACTAAACATTAGCGCATACTATGTGGAGACAGGCAGCCAGTATGCCTGTACTTTGCTGCTGTGTGTGCTTCATAGTCCCTGGGGCGTCATCTCAACGCTCGGGTATCGAAGCCCAATTGCCGCCGCTTTGATTGCAATTCATTCGCTTGCAGAGTGATTTGCCATTTGAACTCATAGCATTCGCTGCCAAATTGGCCGAGCTACTACCTACTACCTAAGTAGTGGGCAAATACCTACACATTTATGCAAATGTTTCTGTATGTAAGTATGTATGTAGATGTGTGTGTTGTTTTCAAATGTTCGCTTTCATTTTCAGTGTTTGATTGGATTTTCAATTATTCATTGTTATTGGCTGCAATTTAACACCGACACCAACAGCAAATGCACAAACACAAATGCAAACATTGACGTTAATGACCACAGCAACAACACCTCCAATCAAACCTACATAGGTACGGTCGTTGTATACATACAGACATAGACGACTAAGCAGCTGTGTGTTGGCTCATTGCTACACTTAGGTACCGTACAATATTGCCAACATTTACATTAACATGTTGCACTTGACTGACAATAGTAGCAACAAAAAACTCATACCACTAACAGCAGGTCAATTCGTTCGTTGTAATATACATTTGTTTCTACATATATAAACACACATACACACAAACACATGCGTTGGCTGTCTGTTAACACATTTGTTTACTTCTCGTTCAAATTGCACATTTGCATTGATTGCAATTTTGTACTGGTACTTGTTGAGATTGTTGTTCTTGTTATTAGTGTTTTGTTATTGCTATTTCCGTTGATGGCATATCCGGCAACAAATTTTCCAACTCATCAATTTCAATTGCACATTAAACGGAATTTTTAATGTTGATGTCTCTGGCGTTATTGGTTGTTTGTTGTACTAGTTGTTGTTGTTGTTGTCATTGACTTTGATTATTGACTGGTCTGTAGGCAAGATGAAGCGTGGGT
>NW_016157812.1:0-3624 GCF_001687245.7 Rhagoletis zephyria | reverse complement strand
ATTAAACAACTGTCTAAATCTACGTTATTTTTTATAAATAAGGCCGTAAACATTTCCTTACATCGTCGATTTCCATATTCTATTTTTACTCTTTCAATTTCACTGACCAGCGCTGCAAACGATATCAACTAGTAGGCTAACAACCAGAATTGAAATTTAATACGCAAGTACTTACCGTACTACAAGTATACAGAGAGTAGATTTGCTACTCCCTTTTGGCAGCAGCAAATATCTCTCGTACGCGATGAGGGAAAGTAGAGTACGTACTTTGGTGGAGTAATAGCAAGTACGTCAAGTATTTACTCTCTCAACGCCAAGTAGTGTATGTATGCGGAAAAAAAGTAACAATGTGTTGAGAGTAGAGTACAATGCAAGGAGTACTTATTGAATGAAATGCGGCAAATACAATTGCGCTGGACTCTAATTGCTACACTTAGGTACCGCACAATATTGCCAACATTTACATTAACATGTTGCACTTGACTGACAATAGTAGCAACAACAAACTCATACCACTAACAGCAGGTCAATTCGTTCATTCTAATATATGTACATTTGTATCTGTATAAACACACATACACACAAACACATGCGTTGGCTGTCTGTTAACACATTTGTTTACTTCTCGTTCAAATTGCACATTTGCATTGATTGCAATTTTGTACTGGTACTTGTTGAGATTGTTGTTCTTGTTATTAGTGTTTTGTTATTGCTATTTCCGTTGATGGCATATCCGGCAACAAATTTTCCAACTCATCAATTTCAATTGCACATTAAACGGAATTTTTAATGTTGATGTCTCTGGCGTTATTGGTTGTTTGTTGTACTAGTTGTTGTTGTTGTTGTCATTGACTTTGATTATTGACTGGTCTGCAGGCAAGAAGAAGCATGGGTAAGTAACTGGTTTAATTTAAAATTCAATTGCTTTGGAATATGGCAGGAAGGTCTGGTGACAGGAAATGGCCACATAAGGCAACGAAATTCGCGTGGAAACGGAATGAAATTCGGAACAAATGGGAATGGGACAAAGTAAAATAATCAGACAGGTTATGCAATTCGCTTCCCATTCAATTTGAATTTAAAGCGACTTTGGTCGAAATTGACTCGGAAGTGAATTGCAGAACCTACCTGAATAAGAAAATATTTGATTGACGAAATGGAGAACTATGCTAACGGAAAAAATCAAAGTGGCATATAGCACATTATTGGAATGAAATAGACCATTATAGAAATGGAGAGTGGAATAAAATTGAAAGGAAGATATAGAAATGGAACGTAGAAACGGAAATGGAACATTATGTCAATGGAAAAAATGTGATAAGAGAAAACATTATGGCAATGGGAAAAATTTAAGTATAGGAAATTGAAATTACAACATTATAGGAATAGCATCATAAGAATATGTAACGTAATAGAAATGGAACAAAACGAACTAGGAAATGTAATAAAACGGGAATGGAACAAAACTGAAATAGAACCAAATCGAAATGAAATAAACGACGTTGAGAAACGGGAAATTGAACAATATAATTATGGAAAAAATTTAAATGGAACAAAATGGAATAAAAACAATATGAAAATGTAGCAAAAGGAGTACAGAAAAAATGTAAATGCCACAAAAGGGAAAAGAAGGTATGTAAAATGTAAATATTTAGAACAATGTGAATACGTGTGGGAGTAAATGGAACAATATGTAAATAGAACCGAAAGTAGAAACATGTAGACTCGATATAAAACTAAATTTAAGAGATTGAATAAAATCTAAATAGTTTCAGTTTCCACAGAGTTTATACCACCAGAAAGTGTTTTTCGGTGCTGGCAGTGGAATAGAAATTAATGAAAGTAGAAAGAAATATAAATGTATCAGCAAAAAATGCAATACGCATCCTAAATTCCTTCATTCCAACCGATAGCAGCGAACTCTACCGATGACTAGTTGCATTAATAGAAACATAGCTTGAAAAGTAAAGCAGCTGCTTGTCGCTTCAAAGCTATACTGACCAATAGTAAAGGAAATAGGAGTAAGCGGTAACGTGAAAATCCACATTAGGCGCGCGATGATCTTGCGGACTGGCGCATAGGATGCGGCCCAACTCGCCGCTGCGCGTCGGCGTAGAACTAAGTACTCAGTAGGGAAACATCCCTACTAGGGGCGTTTGCAAAGTGGTAGAGATTTTATTAAAAAATGCGAATTTGGTACCGGAGCTTTTTGTACTTTAGTTTATCAGCGTGTTAGTCGAGGTAATTCCATCTTCCTCAATGCAAATAGAATATTGCTTGCTATTAGAGTTGTGCGATTTTTTAAAGGTTATAGCTACCATAAACTTTCCCACAAGGAGGTGAATGGCTGCTTCTTTTCCTGTGAGCTTGACTATATTAAAACTACGCTCAAAAGGCTTTGCATTTGCTAACTATGTCTGAGTCTAACAGGGCAATTCTGGCAACTGTCTTTCAACTCATCACATTTGTCGATTCTTACAACTATCTTGAAAGCTCTTTACTGTCTTTTGAAAGACTAATTGAAAGATCTGCATAGCGTTATGCTATTGACCTTTCAGCAATAAGTTTTTAAAATATTAAATTAAGAGCCAAAAAATTGTAAATTTTTCTTTTTACAATAATAAAAACTAATAAATAGAGAAAAATTATAATAAACTGAAAATAACGCAAATAAATATAAAAATATTTCTAAAAACAAAAAAAATGCATTTTTAAAACAATAAAATCAAAAAGTAAATTAGAAAAAATAATAATTTGAAAGAGAATAAAAGGATATTAAAAAAATATATATTAAATTTTTAAAACAAAATCCAAAAATTAACTTAAAAATTTAATTAATAACGACAAAACAATAAAAAATATAGTAAAACTGAAATTAAATAAAACAAAATTTTCTTTTCAAATAAAAAATATACATTAAAAAAAAGTAAAATTAACTGAGAAACAAATTAAATTGAAAAAGGAAAAATTAAAGAAACTACGTTTCTAAAAATTTAATTTAATTAAAAAAATATAATTTTCCTTTTTAAACAATAAAATCTAAATTTAAATGAAAATGAAACTAAAATAAGAAAAAAAACTATTTCTTTAAAACAGATAAAAAACTTGTTTAAAATTAAAAAATATGCTTTTTAAAAGAATAACCTTTAAAATTAAAATTGAACTGAAAAAAGAAAATTCAATAATAAAGAAAAAATAAATCAAAAAAGAAAAAAAAATACCTCAAATAAGTTTCTAAAAATTAATTAAAATTAAATAATATATGTTGTATAAAAAAAAAAAAATCGTGACGCTACTAATAATCCATCTCGGTTCTGATAGTAGGGAATTGTAGGAAATTCCTAAATGATAGTGCATTATCTTTTACAGCATACAGACACAAGTACTTATATGTAAGTATCGGTTAAATGTAGCATAGCATTATAGTGATTTTTTGCCACATTTTGGTTCGTATGCTATTTTTACCACAGGAAATAAATTGCAGTCAATCTATACGCTGATGGACCAGCATTGGAAGCCAAAATCGCCATTCGCCGTATAGCGCGGTGACACTTAGCGTCCCCGACGTTGTTGTGAATATATGTATGTAACGGGTGATTTTTTTGAGGTTAGGATTTTCATGCA
>NW_016157811.1:196776-201485 GCF_001687245.7 Rhagoletis zephyria | reverse complement strand
ACGCACCACACCGTGCAGTATCGTCTTATCGAAGCAGACATCGACGATGAACGCTAAGCCACCACCATTATCTCGCTCGCGATCTCGACGGTGTCCGTTGTACCCGGCGCAATTTAACAAAGTCGCAAGCCGTGCAGATTGTAGGGGGAACCAGGACTTGTTGGCGACGGCGTGTGGGTGGTGGTGCGGTTGTGTGTGTTATGTGGTCTGTAGTGGCTGTGGTGCGGTCTGTGGTGTTATTATGTTGTTGTGTTGTGGTGACTGTGTGAGGCTGCTGTGTGAGTGTGTGGGCTGCTCGGGCGGACTGTGGTTAGCCGTGGAGGCTGCTCTGTTTGAGCAACAGGGGGCCACGTACGACGTGGTCCACTGTCTATGTGTCCGTAGTCCCGAGCAGACTCTGAGGTGACTCCACCCCTCGCAGGCATTACACTTGACTGAGGTGGAGTTGTGGTGTAATCGTCTCCGGCATACACAGCAGGTGTATGTTTCTGGCCCTGGGTTTGACTCGATGCCAGCCCTCAGTAGGAGAATACGTAGTGAATGTAGCCCTATGGACGGACAACTTCTGAGATACTTCGCCGACCTAAACGGGGTTAGATCGCCGAAACAACAGCCCTTGGTCGGGTGAAACCCGAGTCATTCCGGTAGGTAGAACCGGCTGTCGTGGGAATGAACTTTTCTTGTAATTGTGCGTGCTTCTAAACAACTCGAACCAACAATTAACGATTTATGTGTACAGTCCAGGGCAGTAGAAGTGAATGCCTTTATCCACAGGGCCGTATGTAGGAAGATTTTGAGCATGGAGACGCTGGAATTTTGGTAATCTGGTTAAAAACTATCGCAGGGATAGTAGCGTTCAAGTTATCGAATGTCCTGTCCACTGGGAAGATATTCCATAATCGACTAGAGATAATTTACTACCAGCAATGCCTCAAATATGTATTCACAGGGGTTAATAAGAATAAGGGTAATTGTACAAAATGTTGATTTGTTGTTTTTTTATGCATACATGCCAACCGAATATGGACCAGTTATTAACCGACTTCACAAAAAGTAGGTTATCAATTAGTCGTTAACCGATTCCTATAATTCTTTTTTTCGAGGATGGTCTCATACTAATTTGTTTTAAATCCGATCATTGGATCATGAAGAAATCAACGATAATCTTAAATTTTTATATGAAAATTGAATTCGTTCTTTGCTTAAAAATTACTTTTTCTTTTTTAATTCAGTTGGTTTTACAAGACACAAATTAAACACAATTGTTTTTAAGCACTTTTAGGTATTTAAGAATTAATCATCAAATTTTTTGTAAACCTGTTTTTGAAAGAAATTCAGAAATCCAACTAAATTTGTTGCTTTGTTTTGCAAAAAACTGTACTACCCCGCCCACATTTAGTTCATACACTTTACACTTTTATCTCATACAATCTTGAAGCAGCAATATTTCAAAGTGTACGAAGTAAAGGTTATATATAAATACCAGAGTCCGACCGATTCCCAATCCAAAAGCTACGTGAACAAATGTTTTTGATAAACTTTTATAATAACAAAAGAAAAACATATGCATACATGCCAACCGAATCTGGACCAGTTTTTAACCGACTTCACAAAAAGTAATTTGTTTTAAATCCGATCATTGGATCATGAAAAAATTAACGATAATCTAAAATTTTTATATGAGAATTGAATTTGTTTTTTGCTTAAAAATTACTTTTTATTTTTTAATTCAGTTGGTTTTACAAGAGACAGATTAAACACAATTGGTTTTAAGCACTTTTAGGTATTTAAGAATTAATCATCAAATTTTTGTGAACCTGTTTTTTGAAAGAAATACAGAAATCAAACTAAATTTGTTGCTTTGTTTTGCACAAAACTGTACTACCCCGCCCACATTTAGTTCATACACATATTCAAAGTGTACGAAGTAAAGGTGGGCAGGGTTGTATATAAATACTAGAGTCCGACCGATTCCCAATCCAAAAGCTACCTGAATAAATGTTTTTGATAAACTTTTATAATAACAAAAGAAAAACATAAAAAATAACATTACAAAACAAATTATCTGTAAACACATAAAGGGCTTGTGATGTGTGGCAATATTTGCAGTTTCGTTTCAAATCCCTATCGTGCATGGCTTGTAATTTTTTAATGAAAGCGTCAAGGCAGAAGAAACGGTGTTGGCATTTTTTGTACAATTGAATTTTTTTATACAATTTCTTTCACAATGTACTTTACTACTACGCAAATCTTTTTAGTACAATTTTGTGATGAATACTAGAAATATATAGCTCTGAAAATTCCCAGCGGGATTTTTTTTTATTCTCTTTTTGTTTTGACCTTTTCGAATTTGCATTTGTAAGTTGTGAAAAAGTGTGAAAAATGTATTGAACAAACTATTATAACATACCACAAGGTGTGATATCAGCTTCTCATTCAATAGGTTTGTTCGTCGAGCAAAAAATTTGTACGAATTTGTACGAATTATCACGATTTTTGCCCAAATCGCGTTCGTGCAGACCAAAAAATTATCCAACACTCAAAAATTGTGAGAGCAAAGTGACAGTTCTCTTGGAGAGAAGTTGCAAATTCTTGCTGGAAAAAATTTTGCCAGCAAGAATTTGCAAACACGAAAATATACATCACGATCCAGAAAATAAAGGTCGCGCCATTCGCGGACCGCTAACCCTCTCTTCGTCGATTTGACAGCATCCACCCAATCGCTGACGTCATAAAATACTTTTGTTTACATTCACTGTTGCCAACTTCATGCTTTTCGCACCAAATTTAGTGCGTATTCAAAACGCGAAAATGTTTGACTTTTGTGCTTGGTGCGTTTTTGGTGCTGTTGTTTTTAGTTTGAAGACACCAAATTAGAAAATCTTAAAAAAATTGAAGAAAAATGTATAGCAATCGTAAGTGTGGTAAACAATTTTACAAGAATTTAAACAAAATCATGGCACAGTGACAATCATAAGTGACAAAGAAATATGTGGCAGCACCTTCAATCATGCCAGAAGAAATCGACCGTTGTGCAAAAAACATTGATTTTTGAATCGGCATCCTTACAATAAAATTATGTATTCATACATAGTCCATAAAATACACCAATAAAAATTTGGTGATTTTTCAAAGTCAAAACTTGGCAACACTGCCTTTTGGTCGATGCTTCCTCTTTTTCTTGTCGAGTTCGTCTTGCTCTCTCATTCTAGTATTTATTGACGTCACGGCCAGCTGCTCTCAGCTCGATTGGCGCAATCTTGTATTCTATCATTCTTGGATATACATGTGGTTGTGGTGCATGGTTGCATTTTTGTCTACAATAATTTGAATAAATTAGTTCGTTAAATTTAAAAATTTATAAACACGAGCGATTTTTTTATGAAAAAAGGAAGCAAATAATTGTTGATATAATTAATTTAGTTAATTCCAATGATTTGAACTTAATTCGGCTGAAAAAAATGGTATTCGCAATCGGAATGCAATTTCAACCAGAGTCGATTTAAGAAACCCTGTTTTTGGCCATCCGAAAGAATTTCAAAAATTCTATACAAATTTTTTATGTTTGAAATGCAACCGTGGACGCCAGCTGGCAGGGAAACTTGCAAATTCCTGCAAATTTGCGTTCGTGCAGAAATTTGCAAGTTTCTCAACATGAGAGAGAATTTGAGAGAATTTTTTCTTACTCTCTGATATTTTGAGTGTTGGATAATTCTTGCTGGATTTTCGACGAACAAACCTAATTTTCGATACTAAGGGCCGGTTACTCAATGTCTGGTTAACACTAATCTCCGGTTAAACATAGTTATTGACGTTACCGACTCCCTGTCGGTCAGATTAGTGTTAACCAGACATTGATTAACCGGCCCTAAATCTTTAACAAAATGTCGAAATCAGCTTCAATAGAAGCAACTAGTCTGTTCCAATAGCAGTCCGGTTTACAGGATTTAGTCAGAACTTACAGGAAGTCGTTCCTATTGACATAAAACCTGTAAGTGGGGACACTTTTGAGAGAGTAACTGAGCAACTGTTCCTAGTCAGAAGTTACAGGATTTAGTCCGGAGTTTTTTTTCCTGTAAGTTCATGAAAAGTGTCAAACGATCAGCTGATTTGCATGTGTTAACCAAAACAGAAAGCGGTGTAAGCAAAGAACCTTGTATTTGTACATAAATGCAAGTAAACGAAATATTTGAATATGTATAGATTTTAATAATTAGTTAGTGATTAGTCTGTTCCTTTGAACTTCGGACTAAAACCTTTGGAACTGTCAAACTACAATTATACGCTCTCAAATGAGAGTAAAAGGAGAACAGATGCAGAAGTGCATAGGAACGCAAAAAGCACTATTTCCTGAAAAAACGTCAGTCGGTTTGTTTACATGTCATTTGTACAACACTGATTTAGCTGAATATCACTAAATAATTACTAAAATCTATACATATTCAAACATTTCGTTGTTTACTTCCATTTTTTTACAAATATAAGGTACTTTGCTTTCACCGCTGTTAGTTTTTGCTTGCACATGCAAATCAGCTGATCGTTTGACACTTTTCATGAACTTACAGGAAAAGAAACTCCGGACTAAATCCTGTAACTTCTGACTAGGAACAGTTGCTCAGTTACTCTCTCAAATGTGTTCCCACTTACAGGTTTTATGTCAATAGGAACGACTTCCTGTAAGTTCTGACTAAATCCTGTAAACCGGACTG